>NC_071105.1:32552500-32852500 GCF_024256425.1 Clarias gariepinus
AACTAACTTGAAATAAAATAAGTTATCTAAAAATAATAGTTGAAATAGTTGAAATAATAATTATAATCATACAACAGCCATAATTATTTCCGATAATTTAACAGCCACACGCAGACTGATATTTGTGTGGCATCATATCAAACTGTTTAGAAGGGAAGTGAAAATGTGGGGAAAAAACGGTTGCCTAAGACTTTTTTAAATCTATTTATGATTATTAACAATGTACATTATAAAAAACAAAGAAACATACAGTAAAACCTTGGATTGCACGTAACTTGGTTGTGACTGTTTTTGCAAAACGAGCAAAAATTTGTAATACGTTTAAAATTGAAATACAAGGTCTTAAAATACAAGTAGTATATATATATGCTTTGTCTGTCGAGTGTCATGTGATCAGGGCTGAGCCAATGGTTCTTCTTTCTCGCTCTGTAGGATTGTGGGTAATCATCTTCCATGCTCGGTCTCAGTGCACATGCATCACTCATATAGTCAACATTCTAGTCTACATGTGTGTGCGCACGCGTAAAGCATTTTTTTAATTTTGTGTCCAAGTTTAGTAGTAATTGTTTTTTAGTAACTGCATTGTAGCAACGGCCCATGTGAAGAAAAAAAGGTTAAAAAGGCTGAAGCAGTGCCGGAGATGAATCTGTTTAACGACAACGTAACGTCAGATTTTTGCAAAATTCTTAAAAGGAGGCAAAAGCAACTGTCATTTCAACACAAAAAGATTTTCCAGAGAGAACACAAATTTCAGTATTGTATAGCATCACTGTTATCAACATGCTTGACATTCTGGAAGTTACTTTCATTTTTTTCTTAACATGATGTTATTAGTGTCGATATAAATACATTAATCATGCACCAGAATCTCTAAACACATTATAAATGTTTCAGTATTAACACATTAAATAAACACTTGTTTAAAAATAAATAAATAAATAAACACTTGAAAATCCATTCATATACAAGTACTCAATTAAATAGTTCATAAGATATAATGAACCAATGATTCACTACAACACAATTCTATGTCAGATCCTCTGCTTCAATGGCCTTGTGTGAGTAAAGCATCATGGGAGGTAAATGACAGAACAGAAATGTGAGCGAGTCTCAAGGTCAGATAAAGTGTTGACGGAATGGTGTGCTTTTTTTCTCCCCTCCAGTGAGACATTCAGGAAAATCCAATTTCCTCATACCATTTTTTTTTTTTTTTTTGCGAACACACCACAGGCTCCGATCTATTGCGGGGATTTACTGACAGAAACCAAGAACAAGTCGTGAGAAGCGATGACTTGATTTTGAAGTAAGCAAATCCCAGCATACCAAGCTCCCGTGGGTCCCAGAGTTCATGAGCATGACCATTAACGGTGCTACTGAAAACTGTTCCCCCAACCAATCTCAAAAACTGTCGAATCACAGTGACCTTAGTTTCCTGGTTTGGGTCGAACGTGATTTGGTCTGCATCTGCCTTATGCATCCGAGTTACGAGTTCTTGTTTTTCCTGTCATGCTTTTCTGCTCATCAGTCTAGTTAATCGTCTCTGACCGGACTTAATAACAACGTACTGATGCTCACTGCATGTTTTTTGTTTTTCGCACCAACACTCTGTGATTTTGGGTCATTCGGTCTTTTTCCAGGCATGAAATGACGTGAAATGATTGTTGTTAGTTTTCTTTGTCTCTGGATTTGTGTAATACAAACTGCCTGTCTGCCCCTGGTGAAGCCATTCATAAGTGGAGGGCAGTTATTATTATCATTATTTACAAGGCATGTTTGAATTTCATCCACTGAATTTCTGCAGCTGTAACCCTGCAAGTAATATTAATTAATTAATATATTAACGAATTTTGATTCTGCTTTTTGGTCACCACTCTTTACTTTGAGAGAAAGAGAGAGAGAGTGCAACACTTGCCAAGCACTCTGGAGAAAACTTGAGTGCATCAGTCCATCCATCTTGGTCTATCCATTTCAATGCATCTATCTAAATGCCTTGTCAATTATTAGTCTACCTGTCTGATCAGACCATCCATTTGCCCATCCATCTGTCCGTCCATGCACCTATTCCTATATCCGTTTTTCCTGCAGGTCCGTCCATTCGGCTGTGAATTAGGTCCATCCGTCCATCCGTCTTTTCATTCATCCATATTTGTCTTCCTGTCTTCCCATCCCTCTATCCACTATATATTGACCACTTTATTTATGCGTCTGTTCATCGTCTTCAGCCTCCCTGTTCATTCCTTCTTTTATTTTGCTTATTTATCCATTTACCTATCCATTTTCATGTCCATCAATCCATCCATCAGTCAAGCCGTCCATCTATCCATCCACCCACCCAACAACCTGCCTGGAAATCCATGCATCCACTCTCTTGGCACATCCGTCCACATGTCCATTTGTTTGTGTATCCAACAAGTCCATCCATCCATCCCTCAGGCATGTCCATCAATCCATCATTCCATATCTCCAACAAGCCATCTACCCCCATTTCCATCAATGGATTCCACCACCTCTCTGTAACCTCCCATGCGTCTATTAATGTGCTCATCCATCAAGCCTTCAACTACCCATCATCCATCCATACTTATATCCATCCAGTCATCCATCCATATGTCCATTCATCCATCCATTCTTAAATCCATCAAGATGTCCATCCGTTACTCAGCATGTTCATCCATCCACCCTTTCTGTATGCCCATCCATTCCTTCATCTGTATATCCATCAAGCCATCCATTAACCTGTCAGCATGTCCATCTATCCATTCATCCATCCATATGTACAACCAGTAATTCATTTATCATTTCATTCATCCATCCATCCATCCATGACCACCCATCACCTATCTGCACGTCCACTATGTGGTGAAGAACTATTTATAATTTATTTTTTTTAATTAAATCGATTCAGTAATGTATCGCGATTCTTTTGTGTGGCAATCATGCATCGCCACACTGACTCCACAATACATTTTTTAAAATGCGATTTTTTTTAAATTTATAAACGCTTGCATTCGAAATGATAAAAATGTTTCTATTCCCCTCTTTATAATCTTCCAGATGTCACACTCTAAACTCTTTACACATTCGCAGGCAGCACATCATTAACAAACTATTTGTCAAGTTTCTTCAGACCTGTAATACAACCTAAAAAACAACAAAAGAAACAAAACGTGATACTTCTGGAATCACAATACAAATCGAATCAGACATCACCTACGTATGATGATATCATCGTATCGGGGTAATCCCTGGTGACCATATGTCCATCCATCCTTATCTCTATGCCTTCATCCATTCATAGTGCCTTTTTTCCCCCATTTTTTTCCTTCTCTCCCTGTCTGTCTGTTGCACATGGCACAGACTGTATCAGCCTCAGAGCAGTGTTAGGATGAGATTTTTTTTTTTCTTATGCAAGATATTAAACTGCTAAATGAGTTGCTAAGTAGCGGAGCCGTCCCGCTGGTACATAGTGACTGACGTAAACACGAGTGAAAGAATTCACACATTTGTTGGTGTTTTGCATCCTTCCGTTTATCGTGTGAAAGCCGTCGTATGCTCCAGTGACCAGGCACAGAGCAATATGATGGAGATTTCCACAAGCAGTCTAGAAAACAGAAATGATGCCTTGTCTCATCCGACATGTCCTTGGGTGTGTGACAAACACTAGTGTTTCGAGAGAAGTAAGAATATGCACGGGTAGAGGTCTTGTGCTAGTACGTTTGGCGATAAGATGTGTTTTTCCATCATGCTGACAATCTAACATCCATCCGAGCGACTTAAGGAGTCTCAATCGATAATGGAAGCCCCTTAGATAAGTGATTAGGTGTCACATGATGTAGGACTAACACTCATCCTTCTGTCAAGCCATCAATCTGATGGTCTAATGGAGCACAGGGGCAGGTCTGAGAGTCAATTTAGACGGCAGAAATTTGCAGTAAAATGTAAATGCAGCATGTTTTTTTTGGTTTGTTTTTTTACTTATAATCCTTTTTAAAAACAACCCAAACTCTTAATGGACTAAAAGAAAGAAAATGAAAGGATTATTTTTGTGTTCACATTGTGAGTTCATTCCTAGAAGGACACCATTTTCTTTCTGGTCCACTTCAGCTCTGATGTGGGTTCAGTCTTCTGTCTGTGCACACTACAGTTCTTCTGGAGAGAACTCAGACTGTCCTCCAAGACAATCTCCTGAACTCCAAACTGCATGTCAGAATGGGAAAGAAAGGTGATTTAAGCAATTTTAAGCGTGGCATGGTTGTTGGTGCCAGACGGGCTGGTCTGAGTATTTCACAATCTGCTCAGTTACTGGGATTTTCACGCAGAACCATTTCTAGGGTTTACAAAGAATGATGTGAAAAGGGAAAAACATCTAGTATGCGGCAGTCCTGTAGGTGAAAATGCCTTGTTAATGCTAGAGGTCAGAGGAGAATGGGCCGACTGATTCAAGCTGATGGAAGAGCAACTTTGACTGAAATAACCACTCGTTACAACCGAGGTATGCAGCAAAGCATTTGTGAAGCCACAACACGCACCACCTTGAGGCGGATGGGCTACAACAGCAGAAGACCCCACCGGGTCCCACTCATCTCCACTACAAATAGGAAAAAGAGGATGCAATTTGCACGAGCTCACCAAAATTGGACGGTTGAAGACTGGAAAAATGTTGGCTGGTCTAATGAGTCTCGATTTCTGTTGAGACATTCAAATGGTAGAGTCAGAATTTGGCGTAAACAGAATGAGAACATGGATCAATCATGTTACCACTGTGCAGGCTGGTGGTGGTGGTGTAATGGTGTAGGGGATGTTTTTTCTTGGCACACTTTAGGCCCCTTCGTGCCAATTGGGCATCGTTTAAATGCCATGGGCTACCTGAGCATTGTTTCTGACCATGTCCATCCCTTTATGACCACCATGCACCCATCCTCTGATGGTTACATCCAGCAGGATAATGCACCATGTCACAAAGCTCCAATCTATTCAAATTGGTTTCTTGAACATGACAATGAGTTCACTGTACTAAAATGGCCCCCACAGTCACCAGATCTCAACCCAATAGAGCATCTTAGGGGTGTGGTGAAACGGGAGCTTCGTGCCCTGGATGTGCATCCCACAAATCTCCATCAACTGCAAAATGCTATTCTATCAATATGGGCCAACATTTCTAAAGAATGCTTTCAGCACCTTGTTGAATCAATGCCATGTAGAATTAAGGCAGTTCTGAAGATGAAAGGTCTTCAGGGTCAAACACCGTATGGTGTTCCTAATAATCCTTTAGGTGAGTGTATATTATTATATATATAGTTCTTAAACTATTAAGAACTATATAATTTACTAATTTTGTAACAAATATTAACACAAATTTCTGGGGTCGACTGTATTTGTTTTTGTTTTTTTGTATGTTTTAACATCCCAGAACATTAGCATGAGATACACATATATGGCAAGCCTGGAGAGCTAAAGTACAATGATAAATGGTGAAGTGAACCTGGAGTGCGCTTCGTGTTCACGATGCACAGGTTAAGCAAACAGACCGAAGGTGGTCTCAGTTTACTTTCTTTCAGAGTGGTCAGAGTTCGACGGGGGTGTTCACAAAAAAGGATGAAAGGGACCAAGTGTAAAAACACCCAAAAAAGAATTTCCATATAAAGCAGGAAATACTGCACACCACCATCCAGGAAGTGGGAGTGACATCCTCTTGGATGACACAGAAGAACTTTTTTGGGAGAAGGATGAGTAAGCTTTGTTAGAGTTCACATAACCAACCGTTCAAAAATTCACAAAGAGCCTCTGCATATTTAGCTAAACCTCTCCTGTCGATTTGCTTGCACGTAACACACTTTGGGCCGAACGCTCCCATCCCCCGCCCCCACAATCAAACCCAGACGCCAGGCTACTCCTAGATCCACTTTCCAAAGTCAAACAATTCATAAAACAGGACGATATGTTTACCATCTGTTAGGTTTCCATCCAGGGTTTTTTTTTTTTGAGGGGGACTTTGTAGCTCATAAACAGACTTCATAAGAGTGAACGTGTATCCTAGATTTTAAACACCATGTAGAAATGGTCGACTACAAGCTGCAGGATATGAAGGATAAATATTTATTCAGCAAAATAAGAGACATTATATCTGTTTGCGGGCTGAGGATGTGATCAAAACCTGACACTTTTAAACCACTGCTGGGCTGAAAACTGACCGCAATGTCTCAGCTTGTTTTCAGAGAATTTGGTTTTGGGATTTCCAAAAGCACTACCACTACTACATTTTTAGGGTCGTGAATGTATTCTCTTAAAACAAGTCATGTACAGTCACAGTCTTTAAAAGTTACTTTAACCTGCTTGGTCACAATTCAGTGCAACGAATGAATGTGTGAAAATCTCACAGCTATCTTTTTCGACGTTCTTAGGATTAAATACAAACCACTTTGGGAATTCTATATTTGCACATTATTACATATTCCTTTTCTATTTACTGATGATTTAAGTGGACACATTTTAGAACCAATATAAAAATTAGGCTACGTTTACAGTGTCAGGTAAATCTGACCCAATTCTGATTTTTTGCTCATATGTGAAACATATCCGATATGTTCTATGTCCATGTAAACAGGAAAAAAACGCATGCATTCCGATATTTCGAGCTCGGTTTCAGGCCTCCTCCATATGTAGAAATAAATCAGATATAAATCAGATATGTGCAAATGTAATTGTCGTGTAAACAGACAGATCGGATTTCCTGAGTCACTGCGTTCTGTACGTCATTAAAACTGCTACTTCTTCGCGGTATAATGACGTACTGTTATTCTCCGGTGGATGTGCGTGTGGAAGTATAACATTGCAGGTAACATGGAAAAGGAAAAGCACCCAGCGCCCCCACCCCCTTTTCTTATTAGCGCTAAATAAAATTAAGAAATTAGAATTTGGTGAATAAAGCATATGCGCATATGAAGCATATAGGCTTCAATTATGCCATTTTTTTCTCCTCCTCCGTTTTAAAACCATGGTGATGTTTCGCGAACTTTGCATATATCGCAGAGCATTAAGCATACCTCACCTTCGTCTATCTTGGCTAGTGTGTAGCGCAAGAACATTCCTCTAAGTACACGCGATGTTTCAGATGGCATGGCAAGTGTAAACACGTGTATCGCATATGAGTCATAGCTGAAAGAACGTGTAAACAGACGGTCAAAAAAATTAGATATAGGCAACAAATCAGAATCAGGCATCTGCAGTGTAAACGTAGCCTTACAGACCTGACAGAACTACACATTTCACTCTAGAACCACAACTGTAAACTCTGACCTTCTTAGAATCAAGGTTTTTAATTCTAAATCCTCAAACGCTAGAATAAAACCAGTGTGTAGGTCGTAAAAGTATGACATTATTATATCACGTCTTGTATCTATTTAATGTTACGTTTATTGTTGTGCAAGATCCACGGTACACACTTACTGCATGTTACAGCAGCTGTTAACAATCATCCTCTCACCGGCCTCCCTTAAAAAAAATAAGATGGAAAAACCCACTTCCACACTCAGCTTGTTGTGTTGTTAAGAATCCGCAAAACACTCGATCTTGGAAGACCTTGGCGGAAAACTATAGTTACAACTCTGAGTGTTGCAAGAGGAAAGAAGAAAAGAAAAGAAAAGAACCCAATAGGACAAATCTATGTGTAAAGTGTTACTAGAGCTGTGTATCATCGTAACAATGTTGTTTAGTTTCACAACTAGATTGTTTGAGGCATTTAAAAAAATTATAATAATAAATAAATAATTACTTGTGGTGGTGTTTGTTTAAATGTCATGTCGTGTACAAAGCAACAGAGATCCGTTTCCATGAAAATTCTGTGCTCCACACACTTGTAGTACACATGCGGAATAAAAACGTGTAGGATTATAAAGTAATGGCGACATGCGGCACATGATTTTCGACTACATAGCGTTTGCTGTGTTTTAAAACTGGAGTAATTATGTGCATTTAAGGGAGTTTGAGACTAATTGGAGCTTTGGAGATTAGAGGCTTTTAATGTGCGAGATTTATGATAATGTAATGCCATATAAATACGTTTCTGTTGTGGCACTCAGAAGCTTCTGCAATAGGTACAGAGTCATTTATAGGCTGATCGACTGATCAATCAAACTTCTGGTCGATCGACTGGTTTATCTCCATTGTTTGTTTGTTTTTGTCAGTGTGGCGATATGTGAATCGGCACACAGATTTGTGATTCATGAACAAATCTTTAGTAGATAGAGCACTTTATTAATCGCAGTCAGGTAAGACTGTGAAGTTGGATTAATGAGGTTCAAAACATTGTAAAATAAGATGAATATACGGTTTCTATGCAGATGATTATATGTACAGAAGGTAACTTGTAGTTTTAATAGCGTAAAATAAATTCCGAATGGAAAAATGACCCATGGATACGGTTACTCGAATCAACCAACAAAAGATCAATTAACCGGCATAATTGATTAAATCACACACAGCTCTAGCTGTTACTATAGAAACTAGCAGGCATCAGAACAAGCACAATAATGACTGTTGCTATAGAAGATGAACCTTCTGACCAATAACTGTGAAAAATTCGACGGTGCTTCAGCTGCACTGCAGAACGAATACCCGCTGCTTTAAATCCCTCCTTTGTGGAGTTTTAACGGTGCCATATTTTAGGCTACGCAATCTTGGTATTAGCTGTTTTTACAGTCCTTTGTAAGCTTCTGGTTTATAACCGGTTTATTTAGAACAGCGCAGGCTCATGAGACGTATTCAGCATAATGATGTAAAAAAAACGTGACTGTGGAAACACAAACACTGCAATCGACATAAAAGACAGTAAGAGAGCAGAACTGAGACCAGGTATAATTCTGAAAAATTGTTTTGCACCCTGTCCCCCAACCCCCTCCCCCTGCCAAAAGTTTCTGATCATCAAAGCCTGAGGCTCAGACCCAGACAAAACGAGTCCATCTGTGTTTGAGAAGGGCAGCTTTGAAGCTCGGATCAGTAAACACACACCCTCTAAAGAAACGCAGTGTAAACCGACTGAAGGGCAACAGAAGTAAGCATGGCAAGCAAGATGGATCAGGCCTCATGATCGTCACTGCTATTCTCTCGGGGTCTCAGCGACGAACCCGGGACATGGCATACAGTATCTTTAAAACGCACATCCTTGTAAAGTTTCTGTACGAGTCGTGTGTGAGAGAACGTTCATTACTTAAAATAAAAAAAATAAAAAAACTTTTTATATCCTGAATCCTTTCATCAGCGGTAAGAAAAACGAATAAAATAAAATGGAGAGAATGAGAGGAAGGGGGGAGAAAGTGTTCGCAGGATTCCTCCACTGGTTTCCATTAGCGATGTTATTATTCATCAGCTCGTGCCGACGTCAAAGCTAGCCACAGGAGCAGGACGGCGAGCTCCAGCTGCTGTGGGTTAAAGGAGAGCCGCGCTGCCTTGCTGGGAGTCTGGCAGCATTAAAGTGCTGTGACGTATGTCAAGAGTGGAAGGGAGGAAGCAGGAAGCATCTGTTTGAACAGCGAGAGGCTTGTATTAGTCATGAACACTAAAGAAGTGAGCAAATATAAACAGTCCGGATAAATGCATATGTATATATACACACACATGGAGCGAGATGCACACACACTTACACACGCATCTATAAACAAAAGTACAAAAGCCTTGAGACACCCCGTATGTCTTCATATTTTCCTTCCAAGATAGCCAGACTTTGCCGTACACACAATAACAAGTCTTCGAATTTTCACTGAAGTTAGATGACATTGTGACGTGCGTGCAGCGTGTATCCCAGGATGTCGAGAAGCAAGCAGCGGTAAAAGAGGTAAAAGCAGCGGCGATGAAGTTGGTACTGCTAAGAAGCACGAAGCAATAACTATAGGTGAAATAATTAAAAGAATGCAGCGAGAGAAAAGATGTCAGACAGACGTCGCTTGTTCCTTTAACATGAATCTTTAGACCATCGGCACGATTCTAAATAACAAGGAGAGGATCATGGAACATGCTACTTTTACACTGTATAGAGCCGATTGTATCCTGGTACCAAGACACTCACTCTGTTGGACTTGCAAACAAACCCGACTTACGAACGGGCTCTCGGAACAGAACTCGTTTATATGTTGTGGACAGTATTTTTTTCAAAATTTTTATTCTTAAAGTATAGTTCTCCAGACTATCTTCTCCAGAAGAACTTATTTGGCTTTCATTTGTATAAGTTTTTGCCTCTCGTTTTCAGCCCAGTCCCTGTACTTAGGCAGTTTTAGAGAAATTTTAGTGTTTATTAAACCACACCTATGAATCATTCAAGCATAAAAAAAAATCTAATTTAAAGTATGAACCAGTAAGGACCTAGTGCAGATGATGACAGATGATCAGACAGGTGATTAGTATACTGGTTATGCTGAATGCTGAGTGGTTTGAACGGACGAGAGGGGAAATGAGGCTGCTGCTGAGGTTGTCCAATTGCTGCAGTAATGCACATCTGTTCCCATTTCTTTAATTTAATCTCCATAATTTTACTGAATGTAATTTTACATAAAGAAATTTTGGACGTGCGAGTTGCTGAGAGTAACAGTGTGGCAGCCAGAGCTCTTAGTGCATAAACTAAACAGTGGAAGAGAGATTAGCTAATTGGATTCATTGTGCAAAATGGAGGCGTGTTTGCCAACATGTTTGTCAAGTACTTAAGTATTGCGCAAAATAAACTAGTAGAAGAGTTTACATTCCCATGCTTCGAGTAAAAAAAAACAGATTACCGTTTATTAAACTGAACTTAAGTGCTGCCATGTTTGTCACAAGGAAGCTCTACCCAAACAGGGAACACTGAAATAATGGAAAGCATGAGCAAGCAAGCATCATGGATTTTAAAAATTAGATTGTGATATATCAAATACTTCATAATGTCTGTATGGGCTGTGTGTGTGTGTGTGTGTGTGTGTGTGTGTGTGTGTGTGTGTGTGTGTGTGTGTGTGTAAGACCAAAAACATCAGCAGCTGACTTTGTTCTTTCCCCTGATGTTAAACCACACGTCATGAACAAACATCCAGTCAGAATTTCCACTACACTGTCCCCAGTGGAACCTACTGGAAAGAGTCTGTCTGTCTGACTGTCTGTCTGACTGTACTTATACACACAGTGGGTCATAGATTTTGTTTATGAGTGTGTGTGGTAGTAGGAGCAGATAATAAACGGCATGAGAACTTGCCATATGTTTTTCTGAGAATATCACGTATGTAGAGAGTGCAATGTGAACCGTAACAGAACTGAATGACTTGCATACAATCACTTACACGATCATGATTTATCATGGAAAAATAATTTTTTTTTTTCTTATCCATGTGATTTTTGTGTGCATTTTATTTCACACAGTATTTTTTTGTGGGCCGGCAAAGCATATTTCTCCAACCCTTTTTAAAAAATCTGTTCATCTGCCGTCTGCGATTAATTAACTTCTAGTGGACAGTTCACGCTGGCAGAATGAACCGGTACAGTGAACAGGCTGCACTTTAAAAACACACAGGAGGATTAACCCCTAATATTAAAGCAGTGTCGATCAGCGCAGAAACTCGCACTGGACTGAATTTAAAAAAATAAATAAATAAAAAATGCTTATACAAAAGTATTGCTGATGTGTGTTAATGAGGCGGCTTCAGACATCACACTGTGCATTTGGGGTTTCTGATATGTCCACGTAGATTAAAAGTTCACCATTACTGGTAAAACATGTAAATTGTTCTGCACAAAAATGTCAAACTAATAATGCGCACATTATTATTATTATTATTATTATTGTTATGAGGATGTCACAGAAACAACCAAAACAACAGTAAAAACATATGATCCTATGAATCTTACTATTTTGTTGCATATGCGACCCAATTTTCTGTATACTTGGTTATAATTAATTAAAATTTTGTTCATCATATTGCCTAGGTTGTGCCTTAGTACATACAGTGGAACCTTCCATTGTGAGTTTAATTCATTTCTGAAGCGTTCTTGTATATCAAAGCAATTCTTTCCAATAAGAAATAATGGAAGCTCTGACGGTTCGTTCCACAACCCAAAAATATTCATATAAAAATAATTATTACAAAATGTAAAATAAAAATAAACCAAATTAACCTGCACTTTAAACAGAATCAAAGACTGGAGTCAGCATGCAGGAAGGCTGTGTGATAGAAGTCACAGTCAGACACAAAGTGGATGAGAATTGCTGGAGTGAGGACCTTACAACAGTTGGATTAAAAAAAAAAATCAAGTAAGCTCTTATAGATAAAAACATACTGTATGTGAACTTCTGTGTCTTTTATAGTGTGTGTGTGTATATATATATATATATATATATATATATATACACATACATATACACACACACACACACTTGTTCTGTGTCTTCATGTGCATTGAGGGCTCTGACAGGAATTCCACTTTGCATCTGTCATGTTCTCCACACACACACACACACACACACACAAGGGACCGGGATGAATGTGGAGACAGAATGAGTCCTCATTATTGAAGACCACTGGAGTGTAAGAGGCCACAGAAGGACAAATTGGGATGGAGGACGAATTACCCATGAAGTACGGTACAGCACAAAGGGAAAGCGCATGATAACACAGCCACTTCACACACACTCCAGTGCGGTTTGGGAAAAAACCCATCCGTGTGCTTGTGCGGCCTCCAAGCTGATGGACATCTTTAATGAGTCCTTCTGTTACCAAGGTCTTAGCAGTGAACGTCATTTTATGCAATTGACATTTAAACCCTAAGTGTTTTTTTTTGTTCTTCTGGGGGCTTTTTTGGACAAAATTGATAAATATTTATTATTTCTTGACAGAAATTTTATATTTTGCACTAGTCCCCATTTTAGGCAATTGGGGCTCTGACCTGCCGACTGGAGGGTCAGGGGTTCGAGCCCCGCCACCACCCGTAACATGAAGGCCTGGTGGGTCCCGATTACCGGATGAGAAAGGAGGTAGATTTAGGCGTCAGAAAATACAGAAATGATGGTCAACTGATGCTGAAGAGCACAAGAGGAAAAGAAGAAGAAAAAGTAATATTTTACATTTATAGAAGGATTGTTGCTAGGAGATGCTTTTCTTTGTGAGATACCAACACATTTTATTTGTTGTTTTAACAATCTATGCAAGTTTGGATGAATGAGCCGTTACTATGGAAACAGTAACATATTCGAATACGTACATTGAGTTCTACATCTTCTGACCAATCAGAGCTGAGAACTCAACAATGTTCTGGTCTATGTGCTGTAGAGTTTTATATATTTATTTATTTAAAATTTTCTAAGGCACTTAAAAGACGAGACACACCGAATGTGAAATTTGTTACAACAACACATGAGCACATAAAGCACCGATGTCACCGTTATCAGTTTTTACTTCAGACTCATCGGCTCGTCATTTAGCAACCCGGTGTTTACAGTTTTATTTATTTATTTTTTGTTTATTTAATGGTGCAGGAGTGGAGTTTCATCTTTTTGAAACTTCGAAAGTTTTTGTGATGAGCCCTTTGTACTGACTGAATACTGTGTGTTATTTTCCAGGGAGTGTGAGGACACTTACTGACTGTAACTCAGTGTTCCCTCTGTAACAACAGATCTCATACAGAGCTTCGTGGCTGAGAGGGTTTTTCAAAAAGCACTTCAGGGGTATTCAGCTTGTTTTTTTTTTTTTTTTTTTTTTTTTTAATTCCCAGAATACTGAGCCGGGCTGAGAAGGGAGAGTGGAGAGCGGCACGCATGAGTGCATTAGCATTCTCGGTCAGAGGGTTTAAGAGAATCTGGGTTCGGCTTCAGGGTAAGAGTAGGAGGGGGATTGTGCAAATGCAGACTGAATATCTGAATATAGCTAAATATTTATGGAAAAACTCAAACAGTTTAAGGATGGACTTTTATAAACAGGTATAAACAGTGAGTGCCCCGACCTTCTGATACGTCTTACGATTCATGAGGCACGTGCAGCTTTTCTACAGCTAAAATCATGCAGATATAAACATTTGTGTAATTAATTTCCGATATTCAGCCGGCTCCGGGGATGACTTTATAACGTTTGTTGACTTTCTGTTTCTTTCGTTACCCACAATGCCATGTGTACTGGGATTCATGCTGCATTCGATTTACCTTGAGTGAGTAACTTGTGTACATACACTATCAATTAGAGGTTTCCTATCGATTCTGTAAGCAGCCATGTTGGATTTGACTTCCTGAAATTTTATTTTATGTGAGAGTTATGACCTTCACTCAAATGCAGCATTAGCTTTCGCTTGCTTTATCTACCTAAACATAAGTGATCCAGCAATTCTTTATTCCCTCAATCTGTCAAGCTCTCTTTCTCTCTCACATTTCCTTATCTACTGTATATGATTCTGCTTTCAGAGCTTCATGCTGAACCGCCATCGACACCGTCTTTCCCGACGTCTTGTGGACCAGCCTGTACCTTCAAGCCTCACCGCATTGGGATTCTCAAATATTAGACAGAAGTAAATGTGACTGTACAAACAAAGAAAAAGAAGCACAAAATGTTAGACCATTTAACTTTTTCTTGGTAACTTGGTGCGCGTCATTGAGATTCTCTCTACCATTTATCTCAGTGACCAGATCTCCAGCTGCGGTCCACCTCGTATCATTAACCGTGTTTCACTGCTGAGCTAATGCACCTCGAGATTGCCCCATGCTTTGTACCACAGAAATACCAGACTACTTAACATTCATGAGAATGGTGCAACGTGGCGCAGAGTTGTTTACCAACTGCAGTAGAACGGCATCAAGACTATTCAGCCTTAATTCAGACATTAAAGCTAAAAGAATCCTTCCTGAGCATATTATTCATCTCAAAAGCATCCAATTCATTATTTTGTAATGTAACATAAGAGTTCAGTTTTTTCTTTTTTTGCTTAAATGTCTTTTTGGGGGCTTTCTGACTACGTGCAGATATTCAAATCGTACATTACCGACTACTCTAGCGGTTGCTAACTACGGCTAACAGAATCCTAGAGATGCTGATGATTAAACATCAATCGATTAGAATTGATGATAGAATTTAACTGATGCTAAAAAATTTATTAACTGACAATTTGTTTTCATAGTGTTTCTCTGTAGGCTGCACGTCTATCACCTTGTACACCACAAGAGAGAACATTTGCTCAAAAGACACTGCAATATTTGACGCTGCATGTTGAGGAGACACTTTTTATTCACCGGTAATTTTAACAGATTTGTTGTTCTTACTTATTCTTAAAAATTGTTTAAATTATTTGTCCTGCACTCATGTGTCTGGCGTAAACAATAAGTTATGATTGTGGAGGTGACTTACAAAGATGTTATTATATATTCTGTCCAGAAATATTTCTCACATTCAAAATGTCTTGGCAAGTCCTAACCTTCAAGCGGCGCGTCTTCGTTAGTCTTCACCAAGTCTTTCGTCCCTCACCAAGTCTTTGTTAGTCTTTGCAATACTTTGCAATCTACTGTATGGTCTATGCCCTGTGCTGGTGCGTTTCCACAAGTCTTCGTCTTCCACAAGTCTTCGCAATTCTTCTTCAAACAACAAGCCTTTGTAAGTCTTGGTCTTCAATCAACTTGTCTTCATAAGTCTTCATGTTAAGTCAAGTCTTCAACAAGTCTTTTTAGGTCTTGGTCCTCAATCAACATGTCTTCGAAGGTCTTTATCTCCAATCATGTCTTCGTTAGTTTGTTAGTTAGTTTGCGTGTTTGTTTGTCTTCGTCTTCAACCAACAAGTCTTTGTAGTTTTTCACACTTAAATATATTAATCATTCATGGGGCAGGTGCTGTATGGTTTGTCTCAATCATAAACCGTAATCTGAGAAACAAACACACATCCTATTATCAAGTATTCATGATTAATTGTTTAATGACTAACCAATAGTTAAGCAAATGATGTCAATCAAAAAGTGCAGAATTTGCAACCCTGAACCATAAACAGTTTTCAAAAAGAAAAAAAAAAGGAAAAAAAAATACTCTGAGTAAAGCAACAGATATTTCTGTTGAACAACATTCAAATGCAATCCTTATTAGTGTCACTTTTACAGCCGTGTCAAAGTCGACTGTTCTGTGCAGTGAACTGAATAAATTTTTTTTAAAAACTGCAACACAACACCACTGTTGGTTTTCCTACAACGCAATTTATTTCGTGTGGATAAACAAATTTATTAAGAAGGCAAATTGCAATAGTAATAAAAAAATAATAATCTAGTGCATCGAAAGCTAAAAGTGAGATATGTTGCAGGATAGTAAGGGTGTGTTCTCTCTCTCTCTCTCTCTGCCCCTTACACACACACACACACACACAAGGGTTGAGGTATTTACTACTGACGCACTGCTGCATTTCTGCACAAAACAAATTGCTTTGAACTGAGATGTAATCTCCTGAAAAAAAAACAGTGTCTGTTTGCGTATAATCACTGCCATGCATGTCTATTTATCATTTACCATTTTGGTGTGCGTGCGTGTGTGTGTGTGTGTGTGAGATGGGCACTAGAATGTCTGTCTATTCTCAGCTTCACACACACACTTTCACAATAGACAATAGATAGAGAAACCATATTTTATATTCGTATTTATTTTATGGCTGCCAACAAATGTCATTATGTTAGTGTACGTTGTGCTTCACAGCAAGTTCTTAAGGTAACTACACAGTCTTTGTAACGAAATTACATATACACACTTCAGGAAAAGAAAAATAGTATGATGTATATAATATTATTATATACATTAATATATAACATAGCAATAAATATAGTATTAAAATATTAATAAAAAATTATTTTCCTGAAGTGTATATAAAGGTAGTCCCCGACTTACGAACATTCGAGTTGCGACATTCCGTATACACAAACGGACTGGGTTTAATCGCAGAAGTTGCTCACATGTATTGTACAAAAAATAGACACGGCAGTGTGACAGAGACCGATATGTACAATTAATTACATATAATATTTTTTAAGGAATGTATAAAATGTCTAAAGTCCGATATATTGTGGGAGGGTGGGGGTTTGTGTGGGAGAAATGAGTCGTTCTTAGCGGTTTCAATGAATCAGTCCGGGAGCACGATGATACAAAGTGTCTGTCCTGTTAAGCTGTCCTGATGATGAATAATCCTATTTCCACAACAAAACAAGGAACAAGAAGTTCACAGTCCTATACGGTGGAAAACAGCTCTGAGACAAAATGGCATTCGGGATTCCCCTCACGATTTTAAGGCGCAGAGACAACACTGTTAACTTCGACATGTGAGATTCATTTCCTTAGGCACATTAAGGGCCTAATGTCCTGACTTCATTTTACAACAAAAGTTCTTGGGAAATATGTGATGGCTACAGTTAATTTACTGAAATCAATTTAATAAGAGCACTTTTATTTCTTGAAGCTAACACTAACCTGGGCTGGCTATTGTTACACACAGTTCCCATGCTAGCTTGTTAAAAAGAATGCCAGAATTTCATCCCTACATGGCCTCAGAACAAAAGAACATCAACACCAGATGTTCCTGTTAGCATCAACACACCCCCATCCACAGACTACAAGAGTTTCAAGCCTTTGGCCATTTTTACAACCAGGTGACTGATGTTAGGAGGCATGAATTCATTGGGGGGGGGGGGGGGTTGGGCATGTACTTCGGCTTAAAACAGACACATATTAAGCATATGCTGTAGCGATCAAACAGCACTACTAAATGTCTAACTGTAACCATACCATAGTTTACAATGAAAGAACATTGACAAAAGCTTTTTTTGTTTGTTTTTCTGCCTTTCAGATCATTGAAACAGAAAGCGAAAACATACCGAAGCGAATAGTGTCGCGGATCGTTTTTTTCTTGCGCACCTTGAGGCTGAAAAACAATATCGATATCTTATCATTGTGTTTTTGCTCAGACACCAACAACAATATGCTGGGGAAAAAATAAATAACAACTTGGGTAATGAAGGTGCATCATGGGTTAGTTTATAATCAAATCATAACCGTCTGAATTGGAATTTAATCTTAAGCCAAGCGGAGACTCCCTCCTTCACTCATTCCCTGACGGGTAACAAGCAATAAACTTACAGTCAAGGTCTGGAAAATGAGCACAACTTGGGTAACAATGATACGCGTCCTGAAAATGTAAAACAACAGATATATTTCCGTTACTGCAGTTTATGGCTAAATTAATGTCTTCAGGGACAATTTGAAAACAAACAATGTGGAAATCTATATGGAAAATGTCACTAAGGCAAAGCAAAAAACTTTTATGCTTCCTGTTGGTACTGTACAGTACACTTCGTCTAATAACATGGAGGTGGAAATTTTATGGGAGCACAGCTAATCCTTCCTTGAGACATGATCAGAAACGCTGGCCTCCCAGGAACTCCTTTAAATGGCCCAAATATGTGGAAATAAGAAATATTGGAATGGAAACTCCCATCTGAGTTCCTGTAATGGGCAAGTGGTGCTGGTAAACAATTACGTGTACAGTTCTCTCTACAGACCTCTCTTCCTCAAGTTGGTGACGAGTTCCCTGTAATTTTTATTTTTTTTTAAGGATCAGGTGTTCAAGGTTCACAGGAACGACTGCTGCGGACATCGTCCATTCTATAAATGTCAATCTGTGTTACAGCTTTATTCACAAGAAAATTTACTGCATGTCCCGCTTTTTATCATAATAAGCATCAAAATGCTGTATAACTTTAATTTTTTTTTTTTTTTTTAATAAACTTTTATTGTACATCGTAATTGTTTAACTGTCTCATACAGCCAGACTCCAATCCTGTAGATGATGGTATTGAACTACCTGGACATAAACTCAAGGATGAAGAAGCCCAATCCACGCCATTTTAAATTGTTAAATGTTCGTAAGTTGACCTACGTGATTTTAAAAAGCGTAAATCAAATCAGTTCAATTAATTAAAATCGACAAATAAAAGATTACAGACTAACGATTAGAGATTTAAAAGGAAAGCCAGCGGTCGTATAACAGGCAGGGGGGGTGTTGCAACCCGAAAGCAGCAGGAACAAGTGACACAGAGAACAATAAGCAATGAACTGTTCCAGTTACTCAGGCATGCATGTCTAACTGCATTCAGGCAAATCAGACCTCTTTTGGGACAAAATGATATGGGCAGACAAAACAAAAACAAAACAAAAAACAAAAAACAAGAACTCTTAGGTAATGTCGAGTTTGGAGAAATATGAGTCGTGCATATGATCCCAACCACAGTGAAGTACAGAGCTGGGAGTATCGAGATACAGGGCCGCGCCTCGGCTTCTCATACACGTGGAAGCGATGTAAGGTGAAGTGAATCTCGTACGATCATATGCTAAGAAACTAAATCTGCGGAGGTGGACATTTCAACCCAGATAACTCAACAAGGACATGCATGACTTGACTCCCAAAATATTAAAAATCACAACCCCAAAACTGTAACTGAAGTTGTGATGTTCAAATAATTATCTTGCTATTTGTTTACAAATTCTTTTTTTGTTTTATGAAACACCTACATCATTTCTGTTTATATTCGTAAGACGTATGTGTATGTTTGAAATAAATATATTAGCCTTGAAGGTTTATTAAATAACAAAAAATTAAAAAAAAATTAGCTCTTACAGATTTATGCAGATGAAATGCCACTTCCTCTAAATGACATTACACAGGACATGCTGTGGTGAACTGGAAGCTCTTGCCCTGAGCTGTTGTGTTTAGCTGTGGCCATGAAGTACCCTGTCGTGGAAAAACGAACTTGTAACAGACGATGTTTATATCTCGTCACAGCGGGAGCCAGAACCACTGTGCCTCAAACACAAACAAAACTGGGGAAGAAATGAAGGAAGGAAAAAAAAAAAAAACATTACACAGCGCTACACTGTTATTGCCCTCTCCGGGATTTTTCTGCCACTGACCAAGCACTGACCTCAGATTGGATTGCAACCTGTTAACCTCTTATCTGATTCAGATAATGTGGCACAATGTCCAGAGCTGGACTCACGTGTAACGTGACCTCAGCGCAGTGACCACAACTAAAGCAAACTTTATAACAGATGGAAAAACAACATGCGTTGAAAGTATACACATCTGCAAAAGCAGCTAGTTATTGTTCTAATATAAAGGACTAATGAACATCCAAGTTACGAAGTCACGGAAGTAGCTCACGTGTATGTTCACAAAACAAATCAACACTTCAGTGCACCAGATACCAATATTTACAATTATATACAATATTTTCAGTGTGTAAGTGAATGTAGAAAATGTCCAAACTCCGGTATATCGTATGTGTGCGCGTGTGAGTGTGCGAGAGAAATGAGTCGGCTTCACCTGGTTTAATAAATTAGTCCGGAAGCACGTGATAAAAATGGTGGTCCTGTAAAGCTGTCCTGATGGTGGATGATCCTTTTGGGAAAATCCTCAACAAAATTTACAGTCCAATACAGTGGAAAACAGCTCTGAGACAAAATGGCATCCAGGATTTCCCTCGTGATTTAAAGTTGCAAAGACAATTTTCCTTAAGCGCAATTACGGTTTTTGCTCACAAGTGCGAGGAAAGGAAACAGATTTAGTCAAATTAATTGGTATGCTTTATATTGTATATCCGTGTCAAAGGCGTATTAGACTCACTTTACAGAACTTGAGAACAAATCCAACTGACGAACATGCTCCCGGAACGGAACTCATCGACAGAGACTCCTCATTTTGGACTAAATACATATAGACTGTATTTGTGCATGCGTGACAATCACGCTCGTATGTAGGTCTTCCCTGACCTGCTGCTACAAGAAGTCTAACAGGCATTACTCTATTTTCCTTCAATGGATCTATGAGTGGCAATCATAAAATTATCCCTGCTAAGAAAAAAAAGAAAATTTTCTTGAGGAAAAGTTTCAGTTCGGTGATCACCTCATTATCCTCAAACGCCTGCCACGAAGTGATGGAAAATGGGAGCAAGGTCAGGGTGGGAAGGTTTTTGTTCCCTAGGTTGCCTTCAAGTTTTTGTAAGCATTGTCATAAAGAAGGCGAACTATAAAGAACTGTACTGCAGGTTTTTTAAACAAGTAGAAATGTAAATAACTGTGCCCATTTCCAGAGACAAAATTCTGGAAAATTATTTCAGTTTTTTTTTCATACGACAGTACAAAGATTTTATGACCGCCCCTCGTACGAGGCTCAAACATGTTCCAGCAGGAGAATTTTCGTTTCAAGGAGACATACTTACCTGAAGCTAATGTCACATAACTGTAGCAGTATCTTGCTCAAAGCCCTCACCCTCGACCCCACTGAACAAAAAAAAATCTCTGGAATGAACCAGAATGTCGTTTGCCCTCAGGTCTCCTCATCTGTCAGCAGTGCCTTTTGGGGATTTGCTCGTTCAGTTACAAAAGCATTAGTGAGATCCACTAATGCTTTTGTAACTGAACGAGCAAATCCCCCAAATCTAGTGGAGAGACATCACAGAAAACTGATGACGATTATATTAGGAAATCTGGATCGACATGTAGGACTGCAGGTATGGGTGTGATTAAGGAGGGGCATCACCAGGGCCCACACAATACCTAGGGGCCGATTCGATTATCAGCGCTTTCTGATCAAGACTTTTTCTGAGGCGTTAAAGCATTCTCTCTATAGTCCTGACTTCACTCCAACTTCCAAAATGAGGGAAGAGCATGCTGACAGATGGATCAAGTGTATCAATATTGAAAACCAAGAAAATTGTCAAAAATAATGTATTCGTTTTTACTAAAAGTTATTTAAAATGGGTTCTACAGCCAGAGTGTGGATCAATTTTTACTCACCCTTGTATAACCCCTGTTCCGATTTTATTATCATTCACTAGCTGTGCCCGCGGAATTTAATTGCACACTTAAAAAAATTATAATAAACTAAAAAAGTACAGCGCCATCTGTTGGCTTTTAAAATGAACTAAAATTTTGACGTGTTACCGTGAAGTGCCCAGAATGAAGGGGTGAGGTCACGTTTATTAAATCGATTTCAATTGCACAAATTTATTTATTTATTTTTTAAACCATCTGTTGAATTTTAAGATGAACTAATGATTTCTTCAATGACAATTTTTTTAAATACAGTGGCTTGCAAAAGTATTCGGCCCCCTTCAACTTTTCCACATTTTGTCACATTACAGCCACAAACATGAATCAATTTTATTCATCGCATTGATTTTAAAATACTACTTTTGACATATAAAGCATTAAATGGTCTCGCGCCGCAGTATCTGAGTGAGCTGATAGTGTCTTACGATCCTCCACGCCTACTTCGATTAAAGGATGCAGGCTGCTTATCAGTATCGCGTATTATGAAAACTACAGCTGGGGGCAGAGCTTTTTCTTACAACGCCCCAAAGTTATGGAATAGTCTTCCAAATAGTGTTCGGGACTCAGACACAGTCTCAGTGTTTAAGTCCAGGCTAAAAACATATTTATTTAATCAAGCATTTTTATAAATAGATTTGCCTTAGGTAAAGGAGCAGAACTGGGGGACTCATGGACGTAGAGTATTATGGTGAACTGGTATGTTTAGATGCTGTGTTCCCCACTCTCAGCCCTCATGTCTGTGTTTCCTTCTGGCTCTCCCTTTTAGTTATGCTGTTATAGTTAGTCCTGCTGGAGTCTCTGCTTGCACTCTACAGTAAATATACATTCACATTATACATTATGTGACTGTGACCATACCTAACTGTTATCTCTCCTCCTCTGCTCTCTCCCGTTCCTTCTCTTTCCTCTCTCTTTCGAGCTACCCATGTCGTTCCTGAGCTGCCAGTGATCCAGACTCCCTCTGCCCTCCAGACCTGTCTGACCCATCCTGGTGCCCAGCTTCTGGTTGGAGATCTCGTTGCATGGATGCCCCGTGTGTCTTTTTGGGATGCGTCTCTCTACCTACAAGACGGTTCTGGCCTCGACTGGAGTTTGACAGGTCATACAAGTCTACCTGAGTTTTCAATAACTAACTGGACTCCATGTTAACATCAACTAACATCAACTGTTATGCTGAACTGCCTGCCAACCAACACACAGTATGAATGCAGATCAATTCCTGCTCTCTGTCTCACCCAGTGAGGATGGGTTCCCTGTTGAGTCTGGTTCCTCTCAAGGTTTCTTCCTACTACCATCTCAGGGAGTTTTTCCTTGCCACTGTCACCTTCGGCTTGCTCATCAAGGACTATCTGACCATTTTGATTTATACACATTCAAATTCCATAAGAACTTAAATAATTCTTTTGATTGTGTAAAGCTGCTTTGAGACAATGCCAATTGTTAAAAGCGCTATACAAATAAAATTGAATTGAATTATTGAAATTCCACGTGAAAGACAAATACAAAGTGGTGTACACGTACAGAAGTGGAACGAAAATCATACATGATTCCAAACATTTTTTTTTTTACAAATAAATAACTGAAAAGTGGGGTGTGCGTAATTATTCAGCCCCTTGAGTCAATACTTTGTAGAACCACCTTTTGCAGCAATTACAGCTGCCAGTCTTTTAGGGTATGTCTCTACCAGCTTTGCACATCTAGAGACTGAAATCTTTGCAAAACAGCTCCAGCGTAGTCAGATTAGATGGACAGCGTTTGTGAACAGCAGTTTTCAGATCTTGCCACAGATTCTTGATTGGATTTAGATCTGGACTTTGACTGGGCCATTCTAACACATGGATATGTTTTGTTTTAAACCATTCCATTGTTGCCCTGGCTTTATGTTTACCTTCTGGAAGAAGCCTCTGCCTCAGTCTCAAGTCTTTTGCAGACTCCAAGAGGTTTTCTTCCAAGATTGCCCTGTATTTGGATCTTCCCATCAACTCTGACAAGTTTCCCTGTCGCTGCTGAAGAGAAGTACCCCCAGAGCATGATGCTGCCACCACCATATTTGACAGTGGGGATGGTGTGTTCAGAGTAATGTGCAGTGTTAGTTTTCCGCCACACATAGCATTTTGCATTTTGGCCAAAAAGTTCCATTTTAGTCTCATCTGACCAGAGCACCTTCTTCCACATGTTTGCTGTGTCCCCCACATGGCTTGTGGCAAACTGCAAACGGGACTTCTAATGGTTTTCTGTTAACAATGGCTTTCTTCTTGCCACTCTTCCATAAAGGCCACATTTTGCAGTGCTCGACTAATAGTTGTCCTATGGACAGATTCCCCCACCTGAGCTGTAAATATCTGCAGCTCATCCAGAGTCACCATGGGCCTCTTGGCTGCATTTCTGATCAGTGCTCTCCTTGTTCGGCCTGTGAGTTTAGGTGGACGGCCTTGTCTTGGTAGGTTTACAGTTGTGCCACACTCCTTCTATTTCTGAATGATCGCTTGAACAGTGCTCCGTAGGATGTTCAAGGCTTTGGAAACCTTTTTGTAACCTAAGCCTGCTTTAAAATTCTCAATAACTTTATTCCTGACCTGTCTGGTGTGTTCTTTGGACTTTATGGTGTTGTTGCTCCCAATATTCTCTTAGACAACCTCTGAAGCCGTTACAGAGCAGCTGTATTTGTACTGACATTAGATTACACACAGGTGCACTCTACTTAGTCATTAGCACTCATCAGGCAATGTCTTTGGGCAACTAACTGCACTCAGACCAAAGGGGGCTGAATAATTACGCACACCCCACTTTGCAGTTATTTATTTGTAAAAAATGTTTGGAATCATGTATGATTTTCGTTCCACTTCTCAAGTGTACACCACTTTGTATTGGTCTTTCACGTGGAATTCCAATGAAATTGATTCATGTTTGTGGCTGTAATGTGACAAAATGTGGAAAAGTTCAAAGGGGCCAAATACTTTTGCAAGCCACTGTACTGTATATATAATGGCATTTTTTATTTATATTTCCATTGAGCGCATCTTCTTTAATCTTGGGCCGATTGCAATGAAACAAAGCATATACAGTATGTTACCTCAAGCTTATTATGTTAAAAAAGTAGATTTTACATTATGCGTTGCACATACAAAAATTCCAAAAACCATTGTGATGTATTCTACTACTCATCTTATGCCACCTCAAGTAATGTTAAAATTCTAAACAAGCTTAGCAATTAATTTACAATACACAATGCTGTGAACAATTACACCTATAATTTTATTCCGCGGCTCACTCGTAGGGTTTAATATAGAAGCCAGACTGAATGAAAGTAAGCTGGTGCGCAGAAGATGTTTTTAATAGAGTAGCACTGTGCCGTGTGTGTGTGTGTGTGTGTGTGTGTGTGTGTGTGTGTGTAAAGACAGAGCCCGGTGGAATGAATCACCATTAGACAATGATCCTCGCTCCAGTGCAACAGAGCGCTCATCAAGGAAATGACATGCTGTCCACACCTCTCCGTAATGGTCTCTCTCGCCCAAACGAAACCTCCGAAAGACATCTCGAATGGGATCCTGATCGAATCAGAGTCGTCCTCGTTGATATCAAGCGGTGGAAATGGGTGGAGACAGCCGTGCAAATGCGGTCAGGTGCCTAAAAATATCCTGCGTGGCTCTCGGAAACCTTAAAGTTGCTCGGGAAATGTGGTTTGACTTCATTGTTTCGCGAGATCAGATTTAGATCCTCGGCATTACCGGGGGACAATTTAAAAAAAGTAATAAATAAAAAAATTGTAAAAAGGCATAATCGTTTAATCTTTGCACACATTATACACACATTAAACAATGCGATGCTGGATATACTTTCCTTCTCCTTTTTCACTTTGCGTACCCACTCAGCCTCCCCCCTCCAGCAATACTGATGATGTGTTCCTTTCTACTCTCTTAAATCTGTGCGTTCGTATCCAATTACTTATTACCGGCACATGCTTACCAAAGGCGAAGTCAAATAACATTTACATTTAGGCATTTGGCAGACGCTCTTATCCAGAGCGACTTACATTTTTATTTTATTACACATCTGAGCAGTTGAGGGTTAAGGGCCTTGCTCAAGGGCCCAACAGTGGCAACTTAGTGGTTGTGGGGTTTGAACCTGTGATATTCTAAACCGTAGTCCAATGCCTTAACCACTGAGCTGTCTGAGCATAACTTAAAACTTAAATCGCATGACGCTTTACTAACCACAGCGTGAAACTGTACACGGCTTGTGCAAGCATTAAGGCGACGCGTTAAGTTGAGACGAGCGAGTTCCTGCTCTGACTCACCATTACAGGCTTCTGTATGTGAAAATGGCAAACTACGTCTAACTTATATGAAAGGATAAATTCACATTGTAGAAAGATCTGACCAAACACATGTTATGAGCTGTGCTGATCTATGCTAAAATCACATGCAATAACAACACGAAAAAAAAAAGTCATCATAATCTAAATTATTAATTTTAATGTAATGCTACTTGTACAATGTTTGGTTCTCATTCAGCTGAGATGGACTTCTGAGTGTATCCTGGAAACAGTCCATTGCATGCAAACATGTCCACAATAGAGCTGTCAATCACAGGTGGACTGATGATTCCATTACATTTTTCGGCAGTGCGCTTTTTAATGGGATTCAATCCAATAGCGCTAAAGTTAATTTTTGTCTGATTTCTGTCTCAAGCAGCTATATATATATATATTTTTTTACATCTTTTGAAGAAGTACAGTACACGCCCAAAATATACATACAGTACTGAAATGAAAAGATGAAACAATATTACCTTTTGAGTTAATTTCTTCTGAAAAAAATTAACATTACACACTATTAACGTGTTGATTTAACACGGTATGCATAATCTAAATTAACACAGTGTGTGTGTGTGCGTGTGCGTGTGTGTGCGCGCACCACCTCATTGTAGACAGACAGATGTTCATACCGTTTCTTAACCCGGATTCACGGAATTCAACGGATGCTGCAAAATGTTGAAAGGATTTGCTAACATAAAAGCAGAAAACAGTTCTTGTCGGATCTTCACAATTGAACACACGCTTCTTTAACATTCCCCACAAGTAGGGATCAAGTGGTGTAAGCTCAGTGGAACGGGACGAGGTATGGGAAGAGGAATGTTTTCTGACACCGTTTATAAACTCAGTCCTCATTCACAACCACAAACGATTGCGAGTAACTTGTTCTGCGAGTGTTTGAGACGAGCAAAAGTCTGTAATAAAAATATAAAGTTAATTTTTAAGTGAAATAAACGAATGCATAGTATGCATGCGCTTTTGTCTGCCGCGTGTCACGTGATCCCAACTGAGCCGATGGTTGTTTTTTTTCTCTTGCGCACGCGCTGTGGGATTTTTTGCCTGAATTTTTTTTGGGTTGTGGAGCGAATCGACGGAGTTTCCATTATTTTGATGTACGAGTGCTTTGATACACAAACACGCTTTAGGAACGCTCGCAATCCAAGGTTTAAACTGTATTTGCAGAAGATGTGAGCAGTTTCTATTTCCTGGTAAAGCTGTGGTATATTTTAAAATAGTTCATTAATTTTTGGAAGTTTACCTAAATAATTTAAAGTGTTTAAATTAATTCTGAATCTCACAGCTTTTATCCACATACAACACACATTCACATCTGCGAGCAATGCAGCATAGCCAATCACATGTCATTTTGGAAACTGGAGAACCTACAGGAAAGGCACACGGACATAGAGGGGACATGGGGACTCCACACTGATGGTAACACAAGACATGAAAGCCTGGAGCTGTGAGATAGCAATGCAACCTCTTGCAAAGCCACGCAACCTAAGAACAACAACAACAACAATACACATTTAATTACATAGCGCAAGTAATCTTGCGCTATGGCACCTTGTTTGTTTTTCAATATGATTACGATTTTCATCTTTGTGCAAGACATGCACAGTGGGTCACGACCCTGCCTTAAAGTAGGCACATATTTATTGCCTAAAAGGAAAAAAAAAATGCTGCCGAGCCAAAAAACAAGAACACCACGTGTCTCCCGCTGACAATATTGTGCACACTTGAATGCCTCGATGATGTACAGATTTATCTGTACATCCCTAAAGTTAACGTGTCCTGCTCTGTCCGTCGCCATGCCTGAACGCTGGTGAGAGTAAAGCAATATGTAGCGCGCCTGATAGCCTGTGTTTGTATTCTGATAAACACTTGACACAGTCTGAGATTTACGCTAAGTACCATTGCAGTGACTCATTCGCTTTCTATGACGCCACTCAGGGCTTGATAAGGCGGGAGCTGTGCGAGTCCGCGATAAGGGAAGCGCACGCGGCGGTTCCCACCAAAGCACAGCTTAGGAATGGGAGCTTATATTAATTTCTTTTTTTTTTTCAACAAATGTGCCATGTATTAGAAAGGATTACGGGCGACAGCACAGGCTGAGCGCTAATCCTTAATTTGAGCTGTTTTTTTTATAGAAATGAAAGACTGAAAGGCTGAGGACATTCATGGGTTTGATTCGTGAATATAACATTACGGTGACCAGAAGATCTAAACCAATATCTGTCGATCGATTTAGGATAATTCAACTCAATCCAAAGTATAGTCCGGATCACAAGAAGTAAGACAACAAGATCAGGCTGAAATCTAAACCGCTGCCTTTTTCGCATGGGTGTCGTACTTACTTTTTCAGCATCATTTTTTTTAAGCACTGACTGTTACAAAATCTCACATTATGAAACAACCCTTTTGCTGCGTAACATACCATACTGTAGCTGCAATCTGAAGCCTCGCTGCATGATAAGGTGCCAAACTAACCAGCTGTTCACAACATGACTGTGCAATCAAACAATCCTTCACAACTCCCTATCTTGTTCATACACACACCGCACACACGTCCACCACTATCCACCTTCAGCGGTTCCTTTATACGCACTACCAGCTGAGAAGGCACACAAGGAAGCCTCCTCTAGGAGGACCACCATCTGGCACATACATCTCTTATGCAGCATGAGGCGGAATTCAGTTCTCCGATATCGCTTTTCCATAAACGCCTCAAGAAGCAGGCCTTTTGCTTTATGAGCCAAATCATTACATAAGCGCATGGGTTTCATAATGCTCTGCGTAAAAACAAATAAATAAATAACCAAGTTCTCAATCCAAAGTTAAATCCTGCACATAGCAACAAGTCAAGTGTAGGAGTTGTGCCACTGCGAGATGATTAAATGCACTTAGGAGGAACAAAAGATATTGTGATGATCGTGGTAGAGCGCGCTGGAGAGTGCGGTTTAACACGTAACGTAAGACGACATTTTCTTTTTCTCATATTTTCACGCATCATGTTATCAGCATTTGCGCCACTTGTTCCTAATAAAGTGGCCAGAAGACACCTGGAGTCAGTTCGTGACTCTGATTGCTGGCTCGCTCCTCCGACCGCAGCTTTCCCTCTCATCACTCATCTCATGTTATGATTGGTTTAGGAAACTGAGCACACTTCCTTTTGCCACTGTTGAACTTCTTGGCCTCTCGCTCGCTCTTTCTCCTGAACAGGAAGTGGTTGTCCGGCCAAGCCTCCGGCTGCAATGTGTAGCGTCCTGATAAGAGTTCCTGCACCGGTGCTATTCGTGACCATAAAGGAAATCAATGTTCAAATAACAAAGCAGATATCATGACATCATTGTGCTATATTTCTTAAATGCACGTCTGGTCTACCACCTTTTTTTTTTCTTTAAACCCAAGTTGAGAAAAACATTTTAGTAATCGATGCATTCAAGGTTTGGCTATGTGATAAAATGTATGGTGTGTCCACCACCTCTGAGGTGTGACCGTGTCTAGGCTCTGTGCTTAACACGCTTTACTGATCATGTCACTGTGCAGCTTGAGCAGAGGTGTTTATCCTAAGCTCTTCTTTATGCTTAAAGTGCAGGGTGTAGCACATACAAAACAACATCAGGCTTAAAATCGTATGACTTAACGACCTTTACATCACAGCGTCGGCTTTACGCCGTCAAACCTAAAAAGATCTAGACAGCCGGCTGATATGCCGAATGTTGAGGTTTTAAATGAAATCTTAGTTTCGTATTAACATGAAGGACCCACACTTGTTAAACATCTCGGCTAGATTTAAAGGAGAGATCAGCGATACTAAATTTAACAGCAAACACCAGGAAGCAACTGATCACTGTTAATATAAAACATCAACGTGTTGTGAGGTTCAGTCTGCACCACTTGGTTTATTTCTCATTTACACAACGGTGTCTGTATGTAGATTATACATTTTTTTTCTTCGCAGACAGAATATCGATCTTGAAGACCATGAGGAAATATCAGCCAAGTCTAACAAAGTCTTGATTAGAAGTGCTGACTTTTCCTTTAACAGTGACACAGTGGTGCAGTGTGAAGTGCTGCTGCTGTATCATATCTCTGAATCGCTGGTTCAATCCCAAACTCAGGTTACACTCGGTAAGAAGTCTGCCTTTTTCTCCCAGCATCCAGTTTCATTTAACACTGCAAACTCACCTGATCACCCTACACAACGTTACCTCTGGGTGTGAATGCGTGCCTGCAGGAGCACCTGCAATGTCCTGAATTAATGTTTATTTTTTTTCTCCACTGCACATCCATGTTTTTCTCTGACCTACGATAACTGACAAAACGACTTTCACGTAAAACAGCGTTTGGTTATCATGTTATCATGTAGCTTTTGTTGTGGCTGGTCATGGGCGCTACTGCAGCTAGTAGCTGGTACACTGGAGCACTGATGTACGTCTCAGTAGGTTTCCATTCAGGACGGGACTCACCGGATATGATATCTCGATACCTAGGTGTCTATTTGATCTGTATTTTGAGTTTGTAAGCATCACGACTTCATAAGTACCCAGACTTTAATATTAATATAAGCAGTATATACAGTTTAGAGCAGGAGTAGAGAGAAACTGCAACATTTTATCAGCGCTAATGCAAACAGATACAAGTAAAAAAATAAAACCAAAAAAAAAAAGAAAAAAGAATGATGGTGGGGGAAAAGATTTTTTGTTTCCATCTCCAGTTTCCGTTGCCCCTGGCTGGCGATGACAGCTTATGACTGTCGACAGTCCCAGGTGGAGGAATGAACTTCCTATAGATATGCCTTTTCAGCCGAAACATCGTCAAGCTTAAAGCGACGACTAAACACCCACAGATCATTTTCATTCTCCCCACTAAAGAAAAACATTTATATTTATTTATTTTTAATGATGGAAACTTCAAAGCACTTACAGTACTGTGAAAAAGTATTAGCCCCTTCCTGATTTTTTTTTGTTGCATATTAGACAATTAAATGAAGGAGATCATGTAACAAACTTTAACATTACACAAAGATAACCTGAGTAAACACAGAATGCAGTTTGTAAATCATGATATCATTTATTATTGGTATAAAAAAAAAAAAGCTGTCCAAATCCACCTTGTGGAAAAAGTAACTGTCTCTTGCACCTAATACTGTAACTGGTTGGGTCACCCTTACTCTTTTGGGCAAATCAAGCCTTTCACATCGCTGTGGAGGAATTTTCTCCCTCTCTTGCTTGTATGGATGAGGGCGTCTGCCAAATGCTTAAATGTGAATGTAATCGCTGTGGACCTAAAGCGGACATATCATTCATAAAAATAATTAAAAAAGTCAATAAATCATTTTTTAAGCTTAAACAAAGCGGAGCCCATGAAAGCAACCTCGAATCCTTACGAGTCCAAAAGACTCACACGACTTTGAGCGGCATTCACGTCTCCTGTAGAGTTCGGAACCACAGAACCAACCCGACTCCTGAACCGCTGAACCCAAACCCAGGTGTGGAAACGGACAGGAATATTAACACATTCCAGAGTTAGTACTCTGGTACAGACGCTGAGGAGAACTTACCTCTTCCACAGTCAGAGGCATACATATCCGGTACTCCTTCATCAACATCTTCCCAGTCTTAGAGCCTGAACTTGTGTGGAGAGCTGAAGATGTAAAAAAAAAGAAAATATCACCGGGAGCTGAGGGGATTTCTCTCGCGTCTTGAAGTGGAGACGGTTCTCTTCTGTTCGTAAATACAAACAACTTATATCGCAAAAACAAAACAAAACAACCCAACAGAATGTTGTCGTTCTCGAAACAACTGTTAGCGCGGTATGTACGGTATTCGTGGCACTAGCAAGATGTGCGTGAAGTACACGGAGGCGGTCGCTTAGCTTCTTCACTCAATCTGTCACAATGCTAAAGAAAAAAAAACATAAATATATATAGCTTTTCCGTTTCGTGCGCGCGCTCACTCACATCTTTCTAAAGAAACAACAGAAGAAGAAGAAGAAGAAGTAGAAACGCTTAGATTTGTCGCGTGCGTTTAACGTTCGAGTTTTGAGCACATAGCGGTCGGTGCGCGAGCTCCTCGGGTCGCTCCTCGTGCAGGATGCGGGAGAAGAAGTTCTGGTTGTGGAGCAGGAAGAGCTGCGCGCGCGCGCTTGTTTCTCAGCGACGACGCGATACTTTACTGCAGTTTTTTTTTTTTCCAGAGCGCGCTCCGCAACGATGATGAGCACGCGGGGCTGAAGGAAACACCGCCCCCTTCTCCGCGCGTGCGTCCCCGTCCCCGCCCACCAGAGACAGGAAACTCAACCAATAGCTTTCGTGCGCGCGATAACAATATTTCATCATGAGTTTTATGTTCCATCGTGTGGCACGTGCGTTCGCATTAAACACATTTCCGTTGTATAACGTATTGGTTGCTTAGATACTGGTCAAACATTCAACGGACAACGTAAAAAAACTGCATGGTTTATATGCAAAATTAATAGCACCCCCCATACTCAGCCATTTAACTAAAGCTAAAACAGGGTGATATTTTGAATCATTCAGTGCCATCTACTGGTTAAGGACTGCAATTACAGATTTTTTTAAAACTCCAAACCTGACTAAACGATGTCGTGGTAACAAGGGGTAAAAGTATCTTTGTGAAATCTTGCACGAATATATAGGCAAAAGTCAAGCAGAGTAAACCCTGTGTAAAGTAAGGGGTGTTGGTGAAACATCCTGTTTGCATGTCCCCAATCATTTTAAAAGGAAGAGACATGCTAAAAGAAGCAATACGGTGACAAAGTGATTAGCACTGTCACCTCAGTGGGCTCCGTCCCACCTTGGGTCTGTGTGCATTTTGTATGCTATTGCTTCATTTAATTTTAATTATATGATATTGGGGGCATTGCACTAGCTGGGTTTGATTATTGATGGGGGAAGGGATTTACAATTCCACTCTATAAATTACTCCTATGGTTGAATCCCACATACACATTAGAAGCAATTGCTAAGAAGACAAAGTGTTGTTTACAATGACTAGGTCATCTGTGACTGGTTTCGGATGTGCGTTTTGGCAGGCAACTGCTCTCCCCCCTTACCAGTACTGCATACGGCCACTTTTTTTTTTTTTCATTGATGCGCAATACTGGACTGTCCCCACCAACTCTGGCATCTGATGGTAAAACTAAAAGATTAAAATGTCTTGTGAAAGTTGGGGAGAAGAAAATAAGCCTAATATTGAATTATATTGTACATTCATTTGTCATTAGTGGGCACTGCTTAGGGCCATGACTGATTTGGAGCCAGTCCCAGATGTCTGGCAGGAATTCACTTCAGATAGGATAGCAATCACACACACACACACAATTTAAACTTGGCCACCCCACCCACTATCATACTTTAGGGAGAAGTTGGAATGAAACCAGAGAAGCCTGAGGAAACCCACAGGGGCACAAGATCACCACGTAAAACTCCACACATACACTAACCCAAGACCATGATCGATCAGGGGATCCTAAGGCTATGAGGCAGCAAATCACTGTACTTCCAGTAAAAGATTTACTCTCTGGTTTTGAATTCAAATCCAGGATAAACTATGAGCAAGGCAGAAATACCCAATGGGTACAAAAATTTACATTTAGAGACAATTTAACACCTCTAATAAACATGTTCTTAGAAGGAGGTAGAAGGAAACCCAGAAAAAGGACACATGAACAACATGCAAGTAAGCAGTAACACCACCCGTTATTACATCCACAATCTGGTTATGCAAAAGAAATTTCATATCCGGTCCCCTCGGTATGTATACTGAATATTACTGTACTTTAGTAAACATTAAGTTAGGTAGAAATATGATATTAAAGAAGCACTATAAACACGGACAAATGAGAAAAATCTTTATTCAGTCTTCAAAAAAAAAACAACAGTTCGTACAGTTTTAACATTTTAATAATCAGGAAAGACACTTGTACAATAGCAAGCAAATTATTTATAAACAAGCAATTTTTTTTTTCCAACACTTGTTGAAGGCATAATGTGACCAAAGGGGTGGAAAGTAGCAGATCTATTATTAATACTGCACTGATTTCGACACAGTCTGGCACACATATTGGCATACACAGATTTCTGATCCAGTTACGGTCTTCATTATTAATAAGATGTCATCAAATTACACTTCCTCACACTGATGATTTAGGAAATACAGACTGATCTTGTTCCAACTACTGATGCCCAGCTATACTTAAGGCAAAAAAAAAAAAAACAATCAGGAATCGACTAACAGATTTCCTACAGTGTTGATTGAACAGATTAAAAAAAAAAAAGAAATCAGAAAAAGGCATCATAACACACACACAGTTCCTCACTGTAAACAAATGAATAAACACAAATTAAACTTTTAATTTTAAGTTAACCTAAAGATGTTAAAACCCGGCCGCAGCACCATCGGCATGAGTAGTGCGTTGAGTATTGTGTTTAAGTGTACCAGGATTCACAAGAAACACAGAGTATCACAGTATAACTTTTTACAATACTTCATTTCTGTTATGCATGCGTCTAGGTCAGTAACCAGTTCCATGAGATCACAATGCTCAACGCACAATATAGTTAAATAAAAGTGGGCACTTGTGAATAAAAAAAACAAAAAAAACAAACAAAAAACCTTACAACTGTTCACTCGGGTTGGAGCAGCATCTTCTGACACTACATTTCTGCTCCCAATATAGGGGCTGCCCCGTTCAGAAAGCATTAGTAGAACAGTGTCTTCCTTATTATGGACAGACTCAAAGAAAACCTCTGAAGTCAACATCCTTCCCAATGGAACACATACAATTAAACAGCTCACAACAAAGTGTGATGGAAATTGCCATGTCATAAACCACAGCGATACCTTAAATCCATTATAATAACGTCTCGTTAATAAGGCCTGGATTTCCAAAACCATTATGGCACAATGGTGACTGTAAGACACCGATTAGTGAGTGTTTAAAGCTTTATGATCTCTGTTTATCAGCATGCAACGCATCAAGCCTCAGATGTATAAGATGGATTTAATAAAATAATAAATAAAATAAATTCTTATATGTGAAACTAACATTCACTTTTTTTAACAGATGCAAAACAGAAGTTGATTTCTTCATATACATACGATATAGATTTGGAATGTAATTTTTTATTTTATTTTAAGATAATTCTTATTCGGGAAATATTAATAAGTGTGACATACACTAAAATATTACATATATTATATTTCTTTCCATCAGTAAAAGATCATTATTCGTATCAAATATATCTATATACAGTACAGTAGCATGAACTTTATACACTCAACCTATACAAACACACACATACAGTATAAAAGTCATACATTAATTCCCATCAGAATTTTTGCATACTCTATACAGTGCGACTCAAAAGTCTGGATTTATCAGGATTTTTTGTTGCATGAAATTTGATATTTATTTAGGTTTTTTTTTTTATCAGACCCAGAATGGCTACCAGACCAACAGCAGGAGATCAAACATAACCAGACATAAGAGCAATCTGAAGTCAGTAGTCTATATCAGATTAATTCATTGTACCAAATGAGGAAAATCAACAGTTCTAAAACGTTCAAAACTCTTGTGTTTACTACACACAAGTGCTGCCAAGTCAGAGGCTTTAAACTATTTAAACGTTTGCTGTAACTTATACATCAAAATAATTTTTGCCTATAAATCCAGGGGCTTGTTTACACATACGAGGGACGTTTGAGTAAAAGCAGGACTTGTGAAAAAAGGTATACAAATGTTTGACATTTACGAAAGACTTCACGCACAGTACAGTGATGAGAAGCTTAGCCGCCTTAAAAAAATTCGAATGGCGCAAATATTTTAAAGACGACTGTGGAAACTGTACACAAAATCACACCACTTGTATGTTACAGGAACTTGGCTTGGAGTTATTGCCACATTCCCCATACAGACAAGACCATGTCGACATTGTTTGTTCAATTAAAGGAGTTCCTGGGAGGCTAATAATGGTGGTGTTTTTCTGCACGAAAATGAAGTCCTGGTTTGCCTTGAACGCTGCTCGTTTATGTATTATAGTGTCATCACAAACATACATATTATCATACACCCATGCACAGTACACACTCACTAGTGGCACTAAGAAGTACTATGAATTACTTAAAGGGTAATGATTTAAAAATGTGCTCATTGTAGGCAAGTTTGTCACCTGGTATTCGTGTTTTTTCTTTAGTTTTTTTTTTGTTTTGTTTTTTTAAAAGGTCCAGTTCTGTGGACCATGTCACCATATCAAGCAGAAGTGTGGGTCAAAGCACAAGCTAAAATGTAGGTACAAAATCTGATTTGAATCAATAAATTATTTTATAAATTAATTACACTTTATCACAATGTTTTGCATTGTGTATACTGTATATACTGTATACACACTGAGTAAACAAATAGTTTTACAGGGAACATTAGTTTGGTGGTAATGAGGGAACCAACATTAGATGAACTCTTTATAAAGAAGAATTTATAGGTGTAGTTTGTCTTTATTTTATTCATAAGAGTCACAGTGAATGAGGGAGTACAACATAATGATCTAAAGACCTTTCCAAAGGCAGCAGAATTATTTGGTCTAAAAAGACTTACAAACCACACGTTTAAATTGTATGAAATATTCTAAGTATTAAACTGGTTTAGTCTGAATCATTTTTTAGTGTGTGCCTTATCTGGTGTTATCCGAGCTAGGCAGGATGTCTTTATATAAATATCATCATTAGTGTTGTTTGTGTTATAATCACAGTACTTATTAACAGGCAGAACCACATAAATTTTCCTTAAAATGTGCAGCTCTTGATTAAAGCTCCTGTGGAAAAGCTTTTAAGTGAGAACGTGATGTAGAGGAAGGACAAAAATGGGGCTGATAAATGACACGTACCCATTGACCTGTTGGAGTGTAAACCTACAAACACACACTTTTTACACAGTGTTGTTGCTGGAAGCTTGTGCCGATATGGGTTTATATGATATACCGTGACATTCTGGGTGGATGCTCAGCTGAGTATTTTTGACACCGCTTGTTTTACCGTTTATCGATTATTAAACTTAAACGCAGGTCATTTGGTCACATACCATAATAGACATATACACTCTCTCTCTCTCTTTCTCCAAACTTTCACATACACAAAAACAAAAGCTACTTTAATGGTACAGGAGAAAATTACTTAATTGAGGGCAGTGTATTTAGGCACAGTATTCCTGAAAACTCATCCAGGATCAATCAATCTTTCCAAAGATTGATAATAATAAATCTTAAAAAAAATAATAATAATAATAAAAAAAAAAAAAAATCACATAGCTTAGAGTTTGCCATGAAGCACAGGTTCAACTTCAGAAGAGAGAAAAAGCCAAATCAGGTCCGTTAGTGCAACGAGGAATATTCAGAGAATACACACGCAAATCAAATGCAGATCTGATTCTCCACCTGTGTTTGGCAAGTAATAAATCGTAGTAGTGCATTGGTTTTTTCAAGATGTGGAGTCAAACACATTGCCACACTTCATTATTAATCGAGGCCTTATGCACTTAAACACGGATATGGCATCTTTACCTGATTAAATATTTTATATAGTCATCGACCTTTCTGTGTAGCTTCTCATTGCACGTCGTTGTTGTCCTTCCTGCATCTACATAACCCGTTACTCCTTCGTCCCCAAACATACTCTCCTATCTTGCATATTTCTTCCAAAGTTAACAGACCTTCTTGTTGATAAATTAATTAAAGCAGCACTGTCTTTGAATCGTGCATATTTCCTTCAAAAAGCTCCATGAGGAATAAAACACCTCTGACAGCCCGCTATATACCTACATCTGTATACTGTACATCATCAGCTCTCAGCTCTCTATTTGGCCAATACTGAAACTAGTTGTGGTCCTTCACGGGCCCTCGGGAGGTAGAACGTCAGTCTCTGGGACTGTCTTGGCACCTTTGTTCTCTGCTGCTGTTGCGTCTGAACGAGGGTCCATGGCGGAATGCATAACGGTGAGCCACACGTCGTCCATGTTCGGCATCACGAGAATTTTCTGTAGACAATAACGCACATGAAAATTTATGTATGAGGCATGGGTGATATTTTTCATGCAACAGAGGTGAACCATGATCAGTCACAGCAAACTAAATATAGATGAGACAAAAGTGAAAATGATCCAAAATGCACGATTGGTTCAAGATGTCAAAACCTAGCTTAGCTTACGAGTACCATTCTGACCTTTGGATTGTTGTCGCAAGCTTTGATCTATTCTGGTGTTTTAACAAGATCTGCGCTAGTCGGCATCTACTTGGGCCATTACCTGAAACTCCTGCTCCAGTTTCTTTTCTATCCAGTCGGTAACGTGTGCAAACGTCACCTCCCTCTCTCCGAGTTTAGGACGAGCTTTAAGCTCCAGCAGTGGGGGACTGCGGAAGCCGTACCTGAAAAACACAACACGCACTGTTTAACCTGCTGCGGTGTTAATGCTCGAGTTAGCGTTATTCTACTACCCAATTCGGTTTGGTCGCTTATTATAATGTACTTCGGGATACATTTAGATTTATACCAGCCATCACGGTACACTTTAGAACCCTCACAGTAATTGCAGGGTTATTCCACTGTGTGGCATCACGGTCAAGCATGTCGAGCTATTACATTTCCATTACCTCCATTACTTGTGCATTAGTGAGCGAGTGAGTGAGTGCATGAATGAGTGATTGAAGGGAGCGTACCATATCCTGTCAGTGGGGGGAGGTGGGATATTGACAGCCAGCGTTCCTTTACACTCCTGAAGCTCCACAGTGAGCAGAAGTGGTGTGTTTGACACTTCCTCGATCTTCTTCTTAATGAACTCAGTCTCCGTGGCCTTCTGGAAGTACTTGTTTTTGGTTAGCTTGTCCACAAATTTCATGATCTTGCTCGGCCTGTGGACCCCAGTGTATCTAAAAAGCAGGATTGTGACTGGTTAAAGTACCTGATTATTTAACTACCCTTTTAAATACCCTATTATTAATTTTTTTTTTAAATAACATGATTCTTTTAAGTCATTTCTTGTTATTCATCCAAGAGAGGTGTAGAAGTGTCTAAAAAAATGTAAAAAAATAAATAAATAAATCCACTCACCCGTCTGCACCAGACACCAGGTTTTTATCAGCGATGTTCTCTGTCCCATCGTCCTCATCAGAGGACCCAGCGCTGGATGACTCCTCATCGCTATCGGCTAGGCAGTATGTACGTGGCCTGTGCCTGAAAAAGCCACACATAAACAATAAATTTTTATAAACAAAGCCTTAAACAGAAAAACCCAGGCTATATGTTCACTCTTTCAGATTCTGAGGAATCAATATCTTATCTTACATCAACAGAAGAAAGAGAAGGACATGAATTGGAATGTGCACCGAAAAAAAAAAAAAAAAAAACATGCAGTATTCCTGAATCCTAAACACACACACACACACACAATGTAAAGCGACTTATATGGAAAAATGAGAAGAACAGCTCATGAACAATATTTGGCGACTGTATCACTAGGGGGCAGCAATGAGACGTTAGGATATATATATATTTTTTTATTATTATTTAAATCTTTTTTATTATTATTTAAATCTTTTTTATTATTATTTTATAAAGTTATGTCAAAAGATTAACCCAACTGTAGTTGATCACCTCAGACATGTCTTGAAATTGAATAAGAGACTAGCTTACAGTTTATAGATGACTACTGAGCATCAAAAACTAGAAACTACTTTTTTGGTTACAGTTAAAACATTAACAAACATAAAAATGCATCCTTTATTCTGATTGGTCAGAAGGGGCCTAGTAATAATCCATAACAGCACACTGTATTTTTTTGTATATAGCACTAGCTCTAATCTTTCACATTTATTTTATAGGTTACAGCCCCAAACAGAAACAGTAGCTTAGACATTTTTGACACACGCTTCAACAATTCAGAGCTTTTTTCTTTATTTTTCAGAAAAAAAAAGAAATAATTGTTCAACTAAGCAAAAAATGGAGTTTGATCCACTCGTGTTGAACTGAAACAAATGGAGGATTATGGGGAACAGAAGTATGGCCAATGGTCTCGATGAAGGTTTAAGGAGGTGCAGACAAACAAAATTAAACACATAATGAAACACATTTTATCCTTTTAGGTTTTTTTTAATGATTTTAGGCTGAGTCTCAACTTCTACGAAACTGAAACTAAGGCTGTGGATCAGAGTCTCATAAGCAGTGTGGCACGTTTGCCCCATCTTTTGACTGAAATAACATCAGTTAGACATAAATGAACTGTGTGAAGTATAATCTCCCACAGGTGGTCATGTTTCACCTGCAGAGTGAGGAAATCATAAAGCCTTTTATTATTAATTAGCACAAGCCCATCCTTGCGCTTATCACCGCTTTGGGCTAAAAAGACTTTTAAATGCTGTCTAATTAATTTGAATATTGTCCAGAAATACAGTATATCAGGGCCTCTTTTTCTGTCGATGTAATCCTACAACTAAACGCTGTGAGCTGCTGTTACCTTGAAGCTGAGACTGCAACTTTGTCAAAAGCACAACAAAAAAAAAAAAACAGGTGCTTGTACATCTCGTGAAGAAGCAGAAAATGCTAAAAGAGATCTCAGAAAAGATGCAGCGTTACTCACCAAGAGAGATAGACACGCAGAGGGAGAGGGACAGACAAAGGCATAGTGCAGAGAGAGGGGGAAAAAAAGCAATATACTTGTTATTCAATTAGCAGCAGATTTAAAGCGTAATTAACTCCAGTGTGTAAACCACAGTGAGATTTTTAATTTATCTTAGTTTACTGTCTGGAGGGCGACATAAACAAGCCTGACTCTGATCTTACCCGTCTTTTCCAAACTCGCTCACAGCTTCTCCCTCCTTTCCCAGTCGCGACAGGTTCATCTTAGTCTCCAGAGTCATGAGGAACGAGCCTTTGTAGGAGACCTCCACATCAAACCACAGGCCTGAAAGATACACAGACAAACAAAGAAAAAAAGAAAGAAAGAAAAGAAGAAAGAAAGTGAGTAGCTTTGTTTACGTGTAGCTTAATAATCACTGATAAATTAGATTTAACACAAACAACACATTTGGGAACCTGTGATCAGAAATCTTTCTTTGATCTCTCTCCTAGCCAATGAGAGAGAGAGAGAGAAGCCATCAGGAAGAAGGAAACACCCGGTATGCATTTATGATCCTCCTGGTAAACACAGGTGAGCCCTTATCAGCAGGAAGTGCGTGTGGGTGTGTGAGACAGATATTTGAGCTGTATTTGATCACAATTAATATTACGCCATTTTATACAGCATCAGGTATGTAGAGGGTAATGTGGGGAACGTTGTGAGACTGCACACTCAGGCTGTCTAAAACCGCCGCGACTTTTACTGACGACTAAATTTAGCACCAAATTATTTAAAGGACAAATAAAGCAAAAACAGCCAATTAGGAACTTACAGAGCCCTGGACATTAAAAAAAAAGAAAAGAAAAGAAATTTTTACTGACTTGATCAAGGATGGATTTTTTTTTCAATGCGCTTTCATTAAAAAAAAATGTTAACCAAAAGATATCACCTATTTATTTTTACATTATAAATCAAAATTTTTTTAGATTAGTATTCATATTACTGTTAAAAATGCAAATATTTATATATATTTTTTTTATCTGTACAAATAAATTGGACAACATTTAAACTTAAAACATACATTTTTCAGGTCATGAACTCAAGGCTCATTGAGTGTTAAAGTGGTTGAGAAAACCCATTTGGAGTAAACCGTTTTATTTTGTAGACACTCCGCAACACTGCTTCACTTCACTGACATCTCAGTAAGTCTGATTATTCTTCTGTACGGGGAAAAAAAATATTACAATGTGCTTCAAAGAAACAGAGTTTTAAATTCTTCAGCCAGAGTGCGGATAATTTTTGACTCACCCTCATACATAGATGGAAATAGGCATTTAAAATGTTTTTAAACCGTATATTTAACTGTTAAAAAATAAATAATATATACTTTGACCAATTTTGACTAAATCAATAGTGGTACGGTGGCTTAATGGTCAACACTGTTGCCTCGCACCTGGACGATTGAGGGGGGTTTGAACCCTGCCGGTTTCCTCCCACAATCCAAAAGATGAGCACAGTAGTTTGACTGGTGTTTCCAAATTCCTGGTATATGTGACGGTGTGTGTGTGGGAGACTATTTGTGCCCTGTAATGAGTTGGCACTGAACACCAAGGTGTGCCCTTCCTTGTGCCATAAATTTTCAGGGATAGGCTCCAGGCCCCCATAAGCCTACAAAAGATAAGCGTTACAGAGGATGCATAGATGTTACTCTTAGTCCAGCAGCTAAGCAAAGTTGATGATCCTTTAGTTGAGTAAAGTTTAATTCTTTGTTTTGCCCACAGTGGGAAAAACTAGCTCTTAAAAAAACAAAAAAAAACAAAAAAAAAAACAATTCTTAAATTAATTACAGTTTGAAGTAAATTGTACTGTTGATATTGCAATGGTCCAGTTAAAAGTCAATAATATATTCACGTAAACATAATGCATTTTTGCTGGTTGCATCTGCTTGGGTTATTGTGCTTTTTCAATACAGCAAATTAAATAACCCTGTCATATCTGCTGTTGCCATCACACCTTCTTTTCTTCACCACTACACAGTTAAATGTGTTATAGCAGTCACACTGGGACACACTGGGTTTCACAATCGCATTAGTCAGAGTGAAGAGAGGCCAGAGACCGGTCACGAGAAAACGCCCACGCTTCTGTACAACAGCCAAGCAGGTCGAATATAGCTGGATGCCTTATAATGGAATATAGTGTGTGTGTGTGTGTGTGTGTGTGTGTGTGATGTAATTGTGAGTAAGTATATATGTGTATATGCGTGTGCATGGTGTGTACTGTATGTGTATGTCTTTAAATGACTGATCTGCATCTAACAATTAATATTCACTTTATTACAGAACTGGATAATGAGTGGTTTTGTCATCATATGACAAAAGTGAAAATCTAATCAGATGATGAGGGGAGTCACACACACACAGGCCTGATCACACCACGGGTAATCAGGAAGCATTGGAGGAGATGAGGAAGTTTAATTAACCATATGACTAGTGATGGAAAGGATTTTGTTTACAAACTCCAAAGTAAAAATCTACCAGTAGAGTCATGCCATGATAACTATCCAAGATTAATAAAGGTTCAACCACATGGTGTCTGTAATTTGCTTAATAAAAAAACTTTCTTTTTGAAATATTATGTTCAGTATGTACTCTATATGTACACTAGTATGTGTGCCAATAATTATAATAATCATTGTACCAAAAATTTTTTATAACTTGTATATAAACCCTTTTCTCACCTTGATGATCCACTGAGGGCTGAGAGGCCCAAAGGATTCTGGGAGTACACATGCCCATGTCGAGCTCCGTTAGCGTCAACTCATTCATGAAGTAAGGCAACTGAAGAAACACAACAACAGCTTGATCAATCATTCAATACACCAAAGCGTGCACAATCTGCAACAAGCAAAGAAGAAAACTCCTTGTTGTGTCCATTCATAGGAAAATAAAATAATAATAACAGTCAAAACTTTATAGATCTGCCCATGCACCTTTAGAATCACATTTTCAGTCCTCATCTTCCTCTGAAAGTGAAAATGTGAACCTATTACAAAATTTGACCCAGAGTGGGATATAAGCAAGCACACACTGTGCGTAGAGGTGAAATAAATGCTCTCGATGCTGATGTCTCTCTGGGCTAATATTTTTTCAGTCCTTTTTCCCCTTTTACTGTTAAACATCATTTGTTTTTAGTTTTACCTATCTAACTCTAGAATTTATTTATTTATTTATTTTAACAATTCAGAGCTTAATACAAGTCTCCTGCATGGGACATTCCCATTAACAAAAAAGTTCTTACACACCAGTGGTTCATGGTGTAACCGGCTGGGATTTTTTTTTCTACTGCAATTTAAGCAGAACTTACTGTATTGTTACATCACATGACTGTGCCGAAGTGAAATAACAAACTCACCCTGATTTTACTGAGCTTCATCTGGATCTTCCTAGACACCCATTCAGACCAGTGCAGCTCCCTGAAGAAGTCCCATGCAATCCGGCCAATCAGAGCGTTCAGCCAGCTCACAGACTCCTCCTCTTTTTCTTTCACTGGGCTATTTGGCAACTGATTTACATGCAGAGATCAAAATGAATATGTACTCTATGTCTGAATGCATATAATAAATGAATAAGCATCATATTTAGGAAAAAGGAAGTCACAAATAAGGAGAAAACACACATGATCTCGAGCCTCAACCACACGCGTATGACTTGCTATCATATGACCTTCATTGTCCTCATAATAAAAAATAGGGTTAGGGTTAGAATATTTTATTCTGAATGGTGGCACATTTCTTTTTTTTTTAATGAAAACAGCCGGGTATAATGTACTACAGTAGATTTGTACACGCAGCAAAGTGCATGTAAAGTCGCAAGCAAACCAACACACAAATGACAACACGTATGATACCTTTTTGCCCACCCCTGGGCTGCTGTGTGGACTTTCTCCTGGACTGGTGTTGGCACTGCTTGCTTTAGAATTGCCAATGTAGTTGGCCATGTAGCTACTGTAGTCTAACAGACACCTCTGCCTGGCACTTGTACTCGAGTCTTTCTTAGCCACCTGAGAGGACAGGACCTCGTCCAGACTGCCTCTGCTGCTGCTGCGGCTATGGGACAGCGCTGGAGCTAGACGCACACAAACACACACGATATGCAGTTTAAATATCAGCTACAGTTATTTACAAAGCTATTTAAAGACATAATCCATGATTTTGACAGTATAAGGGATAGGTCTCCTGGAATGCAAGTTCAAGAGTGAGATCCTTCTGAATAGTCAGGCAAACTATTTGCCAAGTCAGTGGATATGTCAGGTCAGACACTGATGTTGAATGAGAAAGTCTGGTTCTATCGGGTTGTGCAGGCCAGTCAAATTCTTCCACACCTGACTCGCTCATCCATGTCTTTATGGATCTTGCTTTGTGTACCGTCATGTCATGCAGTCATGTTGGAACTGGTGTGGGGGTTGTGTTTAAGGAGTTGTGCTCGGGCCCTTGCTTCCAGTGAACGGAACTCTCAATGCTTCATCATACCAAGACAATTTGGACAATTTTATGCTCCCAACTTTGTGGGAACAGTTCGGAGATGGCCCCTCCCTGTTTTCAACATGACTGCACACCAGTACACAAAGCAAGGTTTGCTAGGACTTCTCATCCAACATCATTGTCTGACCTCACAAATACGCTTCTGGAAGAATGGTCCCACACACTCCTAAACCTTGTGGCCAGAAGAGTTGAAGCAGTTTTATTGCTGCAAGGGCAGGGCCAACATCATCTTAAACCCTATGGATTAAGAATTAGATGTTACTTAAGTTCATATGCATGTAAAGGCAGGTGAGCCAATACTTTTGGCAATATAGTGTCCTTTACCTGATCAGTATTTTAACCATCTACAGAGTTTAAAAGCAGACATGGAGACTCTCATATATTTTTGCAGCAGCTGTGGTTTGAATAACCTTGCATAATCTACAAATGAATCATGGCATACATCCTGTTTTCACAATGGGAATTAGGATTTAAGACATTTTGACCTCATACAGTCCAAATTTGTTGAAATCTGGCTAATCATTTTTTTTTTTAAGATTTAATACCCGTCAAAATATACAAGATCCAAAATGGTTGACTTCCTGGCTGATTGCAAAACTTTTCTGTCCCATATGCCTATTAAATTTGGTGCATGTTAGGGAAATTTAAAGTCCATAAATAAGAATCTGTCAAAAGGGATACTCCTGTCCATTAGCATCAATTTTTTTTTTAAGTCATCCATAATGAATAAATTTCACCAAACAGGATGCTCATTATACATTTATGTAGATCACTAGACACATCTATAGTAAATGACATCACCATTAATAATAGTATTGACAGAATGGAGGCAGCTCTCACACGCACCACTCTTGCTAGTTGGCAAGCTTGCTGTCTTCTTAGCTGCCTCAGATTTGAGTTTCGAGGCTAGAAGTATTCTCCGGAACCACTCCTCTTTTTCCCTTCCTGTCCTTCCGAACAAGTAGATGGTGGGTAGTTCACGGTCCGAAGCCACCCTTCCTCCTTCCTGTAAGCCTGCGACATCCTGATTCTCCTTCTCGTCTGAGGCACTGACTGCTTCTGCCTTAGACATGAAGTCATCCAGCTTGGCCAGCTCAATGCATATCGGGTACTTCTTGTTCCACACCCGCTTCCTGGCGAGACTCTGGGGCACCAGGGACACCTGGACAGAGGAAAAGGACTAGCTAAAATTAGACTGGCATCATGACCTGGGGCAGGGGGGGGAGCACTCCTGGAAATGCCTGCATTTCAAAACCTGAACACATTTTCTTGTAATTTCCTCTTGCTGGATTTTCACTTATGTTCTTTTCTCTCTCACCTTGCTGTCTGTAAGATCGTAGATTTTCTGACTGATGTACGTGACGTCTGGTTTTGGTTCGTTGTAACTGGCTCTCCGGGTGATGTTTTTGTTGGGGTTGGAGATCCGCAGGGTTGAGCCTTCTAAGCGCACGAACACTGAGTGGGTCAGTGTTGCGTGATAAGTTTCCGGGTCGTAGTTCTGAATCTCATTCATCCAACCCTGCAGAAAGAAAGCTACAAGTTTCACATTTCATTCAACGCTAACTGAATTTAAAATCTTAAAATTTTTGCACAATTGTCATCCTGACAAGGAGCTCAGACTTTAAGTGCAACAACCCTAGTCCAGAGATGTATATACTGTATACATTATTCCCTGGGGTTATTTTAGTGGTGAGTTTTAGTTGTATAAATTTGTAAACGAATAAATTAAAGGTCAACCTAATTAAGGCACGAATTAAGGATCAGCTGCCTTTAACTATTCTGCACTGATTAACTAATTTTGTTTTTATTTTTTTAACAGCTCTAAAATATTGGACCAAGGACCAAGATAATGAAGAAACCAATCCTTTTGGCAGACATTTTAAAATCCATTCTGAGATGTTTCTAGCTGTTCAAGTATCTTTAGTATGTAGTATTATATTTTCTGTTTTGTCCGGTCTTTTCACTTGTGGTTTTTAATGCTTTTTATTATTTTATATACTTTTTATACATTTCATTATCATATTTTATATTTTTTATTATATCTCAGTCTTTTATTTAATTGCTGTCTGGCATCACTTAATTTTAAAGCATACTTTAAGCTGCTAAATGTGCTATATAAAAGTCACAACTTTAATCAGTTGTGTGTACATGTGTGTTTTTGTGTGTGTGTGTGTGTGTGTATGCGCGCACTTTCATTCATGTGGCATGCCACAAGATTTATTTTACGCCCACATTACCATTCACAGCAAAAATTCCCAGCCCTCCACCAATCAGCCATGGCTATGCTGCCTTCTTCTCTAGAACCAGGCTGGGCAAATTCTTTATTTATTTATTTAGTTTTTTAAGTTGTTCGTCACTTGAAGATTTGAAGCGCTGCATCAATAAGTACTTTAGGAAACCAGTAGGACAACATTTTCAATTGCATGATGTATTTTTTCCCCATTCATAAGGACAACAATTTATGCAATCTAATGCCAAACAATTCTTGGATAAATAAAAGTCCAATCTTTAAGCAGTAAAAGTAAGCCACTATTATACAGTAGTTAAATCTAGTTTAACAAAGTAGCTTATCAGTTAGTTGTAGTTGGTTGATGGGGTTACAGTCCAATGACATGATTTGTAGAGTGACTGGGATTTTCAAGCTGCTCATGGGATATGAATAGGTGTATAAGGGCTAAAAGGTTGAGGTCCTCAGCAACATAACTTTCCCTTACAGCAATGACTGATGGTGTAAAGTTATAGGTCTTTGCAGCCAACGGTAATTGAATGGTGGCTTGAACAGAATGAAGAATAATGCGGAGATTTAAGCACCGAGTCTTTGACTGTGCATCAAAACTATGAGGCACAGAAACAGATCCAAGCACTCGATTGTCACTAGACTGCACACATGAAAGAACACAACAGTGTAAAACTGGAGAGAAAAAAAAACGTAGGTTCTAGGATGACTGCAAAACGATTTGTGCAGTAAGCATTATGAAATTCTTGGATGGTTACACAACTGTGCACAACCACACAATCACAAATTGCTATAAACCTTGTGGGAGTATTAACCCTTTCTGAGCAAATTCTGTACTTGTCATGATCTGTGATATTAATTAGGTGCCAAGTGGTTTATACATATACGGGAAAAAAAGAGAGAGAGAAAAAAAGAAAAAACACATTGTCTGGGGAGCTTATCACAGTACCAGGGTTACAGATTCTCAGTTGGTTTAACATTAACCCTCTTTATCATCCTAAGGTAGGAGTGCTCTTATGAGCTAATAAAGAACGTCATGAATGTGGGCATATCTATTATCTTGATGGTGAGGTTCAGGAACGCTAGAGCCAAACAATTCCCTAAACTTCTGCTTCTTCATAGTGAGAAAAATAAACAATAAACAAAAATAAACAAATTAATCATATCTATCCTAGATAAGAAGCTACTTTTTAGAGGCTAGCCCTACCTTGAAGATGCCTGGCTCTTTGATATCCAACTGTGCAATGTTCCATAAATTCCTCCGCGCTTTTAAATGTCTAATTCCTGGAAGCTTTGGGCCTGTTAGCCAAACCACACCAATGGCTAGCATGAACCCTAGTGCAACACCGAGAAACATTCCTCCAAGGTAAGTGGGCAAAGGTAGAATAAAGTATCCATAGGTAATGATGGTCAGAGCTAACAAAGTCTTATGTGGAATACTACTTCTTGATTCAAACTCTATCTCATCTTCAATGAAAGTATTTGTGCTCTGACTGACAGGCTTGGAAGCACTGCTTCCAGTCTTGGTGTCCTCAGGGTGATGAACTTGCACCTCTGTATCCATAGAAGAATCAAAGTCTTCGCTGTAAAGTTCACAGAATTCTTCATCATCCTGCTTGGCCAGGGCCGACATGGAGCACTTGTCCAGTCCCAAAGAGGATGGATAAATTTTGGCAGTCTTGCTTTCAGCCACTGAGGCCAGCTCAGGTGCCTCTGGGGTAACACCTTCACCATCCAGGTCACCTTCTTCTTCCTTGATACTGTAATTATTGTTACTTTCAAAATGGCCATTTAGAGCAGAAAAACTGGTCAGTTCTGTGGCACTGGACGAAAGAGGCTTAGGCCTGTAAATACTCGAGGCATCATCTCCAATAAACTTGCTAATTAAATGCAAAGGATCTGAAATGGCTTCAGAAAAACGTCGTTTCGTGTCTTCAATGCGTGCCTCCACCTCTGACACCTTGAAGGAGAAGGTCCGGGTGTCCGGTGAGGTTAACGGGGACGACGGTGCAGTTTTGGAGTCTCCTGAACTTGCGCTGGTTTTGGGTTGAGTAAACTGCTTGAAGAGATGCAGGTTGAGGCGGGACTCTGAAGAGCGATTTGGATCCTGGGTTGTCTCTGTAGACAAAGATTTGACCAGATTCTTCATCAACTGCCGATGTCGCAAAGAGGGAGGAGCGGGGACTCCTTCACGGGGCTCTAAATCTGCAGACAAAGACTTCATGAGGTTTATAAAGGTCTTGTCTATTGAGGGAAGGGACACTGATTTGGAAGGTGAGGAGTTCGTAGAGCCTGATGAGGATCCTGGCCCCTTCGAAGGCGCAGCAGTGGCAGAGCATGCAAAACTAGGTTCCTGTTTATTAGTGTTCTGTTGACCTGATGTGCCTGAAACGGACTCAACATTAGTGACAGACTTGATCTCTGTATCTCCTTCAAGAACAAGGTCTTCGCTTGCTTCCAAAGCCGTTACTACTCCTTGACTGTTCAACATTGCGTCGCTCGGCAAGTCTGACTCTGTGCTGTATATGCTCTCTTCCTCCTGATCCTCCTCCTCGCCCATTGCAGAGAAATGGATGCTGACGGTCTCTCGGGATAGCGAGCGCTTTACATTTAGTTTTGGAGCAGAAGACGGCTTGAAGGATGACAGCGGGGGTCGGTCTACATCACCACACTGTCTGCTAGCCATCACGATGCTCCTGTTGTCTCAGAGTCTGCAAAGTACTGAGAGAGAAGAAAACAAACTAAGGTCAAAGGACATCAAGTCTATTTAAGAAAAACGTGCAAATATTTACACAATCTCAGTGGTCAGAGAAGAATTTTAAGGAGTAAGTTTTTTCCAGTTATTTAAAAAAAAAAAAAAAAAAAGCTTGTCATTGTTATAGACTGCCTAGAAAGTTAACGCCACTTAAACCAGGCTCAGCGTATCGATCTTAAGTGCACTTACTGGCAATTTTCAGATCGTATTGCAGTGAAATCAATCCTGAGCTCTGAACACTGTGCCAAACGTATTGGAGAAATGGTCGGACTTCTACAAGCATGTGAGGACAAACAGCTGTTTGTCAGTTATTGGAATGAAGAAAAATCCCCAGCTGTAATTTCAATAGTGACACTGTGACCTGTCTTTTAATCATCTTCCCACACTTGTAAACCCGCACACGAAGGACTAATATTCTTCGCAACCTTTATGAACCAAAACATAGATACAAACTCTGTATCTAGACAGAACACACTGTCTTTTTACTCGATTTTCCTACTTCTTAGACCTTAGTAGTAGAGATAAGATAACACCAGAGCTGCTCTATAAACAGACAACAGATACGAAGGGCCTTGAAGTTTACTGGTATGGAAAAAAAGCTTCAGGAACCACCCTGGGTTTAGTCATTAATTACATTAATTAGCAGACAAACCAGCATAAAATCAAGCAGGGTTTAAGATTGAGGATAGTCTAAATTATAGAGCTGGAAGAGTTTGAAAAGAAGTGACCACAACCACAGACATGCCATCTTTCAGTGCTGACCTGCCAATGCTTGTTAACAACACCAGGACTAGTTTTGTAATAACAGTCCACTTCTCTAAATAAGATTATACTGCCTCAAGCTACAGAAAATGTTATCACAAAGATGTAACTCTCATAGCCTGAACTTCAAGTAATACAATCTAAAGTTTTTCATACACAGGACAATGTGTGCACATATGTAATAGATATAATACCACAGCTATAAGGCAACACTACCAACACTAAACAGCAGGTGAGGTAAACCAGCTGTCAGCTTGACTGACGGCTCAACCAGCCAATCACAACACAGTATAGGGAGAAGTGTGGGAATTAGCCATATGCTGCACCCAACCTAGTGGCATGTGCATAAGGACAGGGTTTTCGGTCCAACACAGTTGGTGATCATCTTTTTCTCTGGGAATGTAATCTGTACTAGCACAACAAAGAAAAAATAACAAAAAAATTAATACAAAATATAAAGTAAAAAAAAAAAAAAAAAAAAAAAAAATTACCTGCACTTTACCTTTAAAAAAAAAAAGTAAAAACAAATCCCTGACAGATAAGTGGTTCTGTTTATGCGCGCAGGCGCTGTGTGTGTGCGTGTGCGTGTGTGTGTGTGTGTGTGTGTGTGTGTGTATAGGGGCATGGTGTCCAATGATAAAGTGCAAGCTGATACAGAGAGGAAGAAAATAGATCTTTAACCTCTCTAATGAGATTTTCTTTTGCTTTACATGCGCGCACACACACACACACGTGTTATGAGAAACAGTACACACATGCTGTACACACACGCGTACAAACAGAAAATAAATGATGTTTTAAACACACATGTGGTCACAGTGGTATAAACAACATTCATGCGGGCGTGTACTGTTTACTATAACACTAAGAGACCCGCACTAAGACACAGCAGGGGAGTCGATTACCCACAATTCCACAGCGCAAGAGAGAGAAAAAATCGTCTCAGTTATGATCACGTGACGCTCAGTGTCAAAACAAGAAGCGCATGTGTGATACATGATACTCGGTACTTGTAAACCAAGACTTGTTCGTTTTCAAAGTCAAAATTTATTAAAAATCTTTGCCCGTCTTGCGGAACACTCCCAAACCGCGTTACTCGCGATCTGAGGTTCCACTGTATTTTAATATGCTGCGGAGAAGGTGATTAAAAAAAAGTAAAAAAAAAAAAAAATTATTACAAATAATAATAATTAAAAAAATGTAAAAAAAAAAAAAAAAAGAGGGTGAACTCCCAAAGGAAGCTATGGAACCTTTCTTGAAATCATTGCAGAGCTATTATTTCCCTGCTGGTTATTTACAGAAAGTTAAACTACAGATGTGTGGAAGGACAAAGGCATTATTGGTCTGATAGATTGTAAGAGAGTAACAACATAAGAGATTATAGTTATATAGAGCTGGAGATAATTACAGATAATTAATCTCATCATCTCTTCATGTAAAACTAGCCCTCTCTGAAAAGAAACTTTCACTTATTTTCAGTTCCGGCTTTATCCTGATTATCTTCAAAATGGGAATGCATCCTGGATGGGGTGCTAGATTTCTACAACCTCTTAACAGATCCTAGTAACCTTTAATACAATAACCTGATATCTGATCTGACCTTGAAACTGTGGGGAAAAAAACAACAACACTTTTTAGTTTCCCCTTTGTCTTTCATGTAATGAATTTCATCAAAAACGTTGAATGATCCGAGATGCCCCTGAAACAGACGAAAAAAAAGCAGCATCTCATGTATTATCCAGACCAGAGAAACTGACCCGGCTTGAATGTATTTACATTAGATTTCTGCTCAAACTAAAAGCACCTCATTAGACCCTAATATCATAACATGATACTGATGTGGTCTAGTTTTCCTAATCATTGTCAATTCATCCAGATTGCTCAGGCAGAAAGATCTTTTAGCTATGGAAGCGGAAAATCATTACAAGTCCAGCACCCAGGGACAAACATGTCTCCACAGGGCCTCGTGTTAACTACAACTGGTAAACCAGTTACTTAAATCGAGCAGGTTTGTTGAGATCCTTATTTAACTACCAGGTTAAGTAACCATATAAAATGTTGTACTAGAATATGCCTATAAAAATCAAGTTTAAAATAAATAAATAAATAAATAAATAAGTAGGTAAATAAATGAATAAATAAAAAGTCCACATTTAAAAAAATGCACTTACCGCAAATGTAACTGATTATTTAAGATCGCTTGTTCAGATTACACTGGATCTATGACGCTGATCAGTAATAGTTAAGCCATGAGCAACCTTCATGCTTAAAATGACTAAACACACGGTTCCTCATCACATGGTTGACAAATGATTAGTGACAATAAAATGAAACATGAGTAAAACATGTAACGGACCAAATACAGACATATCCGTCACATGTAAATGATTGAGATCAAACTAATTTTAATAGTACACAAAGATAACCCGAGTAAAAATGACCTGGCCCTATGTAAAAAAAGTAATCCTCCCCCTAATTTTAATAATTGGTAGTGCCACCTTTGGCAGCAACAAATGCAATAAAGCATTTGCAATAACTAGCAATGAGTCCTTCACATCAATGTGGAGGAATTTTGGTTCACTCATCTTTGCAGAATTGTTCTAATCCAGCCAGATTGGAGGTTTTTTTTTAACATGAACATGCTGTTTAAGGTCATCTCAATCGGAAACAAGTCCGGACTTTGACCAGGCCACTCCCAAACCCTAATTTTGTATTTCAAAGCATTTGAGAGGTAGACTTGCTGTTTTTTTTACCCCCCGGATAATTGTTCTGCTGCATAACTCAAGTGCACCTGAGCTTGAAGTCACAAATTAATGGCTGGACATTTTCCATCAGGATTTTCTTGTAGAACACAGAATTCATGGGTCCATCATTAATGGCAAAATTGTCCAGGTCCTAAAGCTGGGAAGACCCTCACACCACCACCATCAAGTTTGACTGTTGGTATGATCTTTTTATGAAATGCTTATGAAACTTTTGTCTCAGTCAACAAAATATTTTTCCATAAGTCTTGGGGATAATCAAGATGTTTTTTGTTTTTTCAGCATACATGCATTTGAGTTCTTGTTGGTCAGCAGTGGCTTTGGCCTTGGAACTCTCCCATGGCTCCCATTTTTGCTTACTTGCCCTAACTTAGTCAAGTGTGTTCCTGGATGAGTTATCATTGTGCTCTTGGAGTAATTTTGGTAAGCAGGTTCTATTTCAGTAATTTCTTGATTGGACCGATCTGGCAGTAGGTGTGGACAGCTGTTCTTCCCTTATTAGCTGAAATTATTAAAAATTGCACTTTGTATTTACTCAGGTTATCTTTGTGTAATATTAAAATTTGTTTGATGATCTCATTCATTTAATTTTCATTCATTGTCCAATCGCACAAAGAAGCCAATGCAGCCTAATTCCCAGAAAAAGAGTCAAAGCTGACCATAGCAGAAAGGCAGCAGAACACCCAATGCACCACAACATATCGTGCACAGGACCCACGTGGCAAAGTGCGACCAATCTGGCCTCTAAACACTTTAGATCATAATCCGATCAAGTACTCATGGATTGCACTGGACAAACATGCCCGATCCACGGAGCCTCACCCATTGCAAGCCACAGCACCAAAATAATACCCTGGCAAAGTCACGGTGCCAGACCCCACAGGGATCATTCCCCGAAGGACCAGAGCTGCCCAGGTGGCACAAGGGGGCGCCTGCACAAACTAGGCCTAAGAGTTTGCATTGTAATGTTTTTATTAATATGTGTACTTTATATTATGAAGACATCTACCTTATAAAGTGCTAATGAAAATGAGAAAATGCAATTTTAACATACAGCAGTTTGTATTGTTGGACAGTTGGTTTACAGAAGGTATTTTAGAATGGCAGACAGTTTTGTGTGATGGCACGCTCCATAAAAATAAAGTTGGCAGAAGGGGGAGTGGATTATAAGCAGGTTGACTCAATCCAGTGTTCATCGAAGGAAATAAATTTCTTCAAGCATGTAAGGAGCCTTGCTAGTAAGGATAGCCAAGCTAACATACTGAAAGTTTACAGCTAAATAAAATGCAAAACAGACCCTAAAAATGAATCATTAACATCTCTGTTTCTCTCACCCACCCAATCTTTATATGCACTCATGCATATCGTGGTTAATCGATCTCTATCCCTACTGATCGGCTAACTAAAAACATGTTATACACACCTGTTATAGCGCACTGAGACAGTACTGTTTCTAGGCACCAAAATCATTTTGATGGGCTTCAGACTTCATGACTCGTCCCAATGTGTCTGAGGGCCAGGATAACATGCTCCTTATCATCGTTTACCCAGTGTAACAAAAGCAAACTCACTTTAGCATTATCATCACATGATAGAGCTGAGGGTCACGAGTACAATGACACCCATTCTTCAGCCATAAACCTCCGCAAGCTGCCAAAGCACAGCCTCATTTTCAGGCGCTGTTACAGTCTGAGCCGGCCTGAATTCGGTCTGTCGCCAAGCGCACACAAAAAACAAACGCGCCATAAATGTATTGAATGGTAATTTAAAAGTTAAATGCTCTAAAAGTTCCACATCCAAATATCAAGATGGAGACACTGGGTAATATATTATGATTTCAAATGAATTGACCTTGCTGTTCCAATACCTTTAAAGGAGACTATATAACAAAAATCTTTTATTTTGTTTTGTTTTTTGATATGTATATTCTTTTCTATGATGTTTGTTTTGTCTTGGTGTACAAGCGTAACTTGGGACGGGGGGTACAAATTAGCCTTGTGCTATATGCCCCATGTACACTGCATCGGTTGCCTGTGCGCAGCAATGCATCAAACACATAAATAAACAGAATTACCCATGCAATGTTTAAACAATTTAAACAACATTTTTTCTGTTATAACATTATTAAGCAGTACTGCACTACTGTCTAAGCAGCAACGTTACAGAAAATTAAATCACCTGGTCAGGCAATCACAGTCCCTTAAATGGCAGGTTGACTTTACTGTGCAGTGTTAATCCTTCTGAGCTCACCTCATTATAAGAGAAAATCATCACCTGCACATGCATGCGAGCCCCGCGATATCAGACTGATAAGATAAGAGAAGATATAAGCTTGCAAACAAAGTTTAATCCAATGTGAACTAATGACCCGAGATACCGTTGCAGCTGACCAACGGCACAGTTGCCTGGCGTTCAACATACGTCACATTTTCACATTGAGTTCCAGGCAGAGAACATCATAAGACTGTAGGCAAACCACTCAGTCACACTCAGGGCCTGCAAAATAATAAATAAATTGAACCCCAATACCAAAAATGTTTGCAACAGAGCACGCCACCAGCGCAACAACATCTTTACTTCATGGCCTAAAATATGCGCACACCTGACTACTGAAACAAAGTGTCTCAAACCTGTTCCAGGACAATAAATGTCCCTGTGCACAATGCGTGACCAACATGATTTGCTAAGGTTGGAGTAAAAACTAACTCGAGTTTCCTGAATTGAGTCCGGACATCAGAGCCGAGACTGGCAATTACTTACTCATTTACTCACTTACTCTCACCAAGCACTAGGAGAACATGCAAACTCAGACCCAAGGCAGGACTCAAACCCTTAAGCCTGGAAGTGTGAGGCCGCAGTTCTAACCACTATGCTATTTCCTATTACACTTGCAAATTAGGTACGACAAGCCCGAACCTCTTGCCTGGTCAATGCCCTTTTTCTTAAAATATCAGAGCACAACTAAGGACAAATAAATAAAATAAAATAATATATTAAATTGTGCACTCTAGGCTATACATTTTTGCTGCTCTCATCATATGAATCAAAAATGCTGAATGAAATGTTACACATGTAAAAAAAAAGAAAATAAATTAACACACCAATGGACCCTGTAACACATCTACATGTTAAAGCTATACATGCTCTTGAATACATCAATAAAAACACCATATTTCTTGAAACAAAAAGACTAACTGTTGTGAATCGACTGTGTATTTGCTGACTAAGAACACACTTCGAACCTACAGTACTGATCTGCCCAGGTAACGATTAGTAGCGAAAGGCTTATCAGTGACTGCTTCAGAAAATGTGTGTGAAACTAAAAGGTTAGGAAGTTGTGTAATCTTAACCATACATTTCAAGTTCCTCATGAGTTCGGTAGAAGCCTTTCAGATTGAGAACCTTGACCTAAAACAATCGCATGTTTATTTAAGGTGGAGTATGCAAAATACTTATTTTAAGTATTTTATTTAAAGCATAATTCCTCTGGGTCCTGATATCACGCTCGCCAGGTCCTGGACATGCAAATTAATAATAATAATAATAAAAAAAGAAAAAAATATATATAAATGCCATGGTTCTTATAAAATTGTGTTTAAAATTAGGAACTATTTAATGGTTTTTCTTGACAGCCTGTGTGAGGGCAGTTAAAATCAACGCATCAATATGGACATGTTTTATACACAGTTCTATGTTTGGCGTGCGTTACAGCAAGAAGGTCTGAAAGAAGGTCTGAATAAAAAAGTTTATGTCACATGGGATATAGAATTCCAAAAAAGGAATTCAAGTGCTGTACTTAAATTCCTTACAACATATTAGTTTTCTCATTTAAAAACCAAGGGCAGCATTTAAATACAAAATAATTTAAAACAAAAATGACATATTCCTGTCATCCACCAAAATTATTTATAAACTTATTTTTTTGCACATAGAAAGAAAAAGCCAGATCTGAGGCTTTTTATCATGCATTAACTTTTAATAACCATAAAAAGGCTGATCGATCATGGCCGATCAAGCTAAAAACATCCAATTCCAGTCTCTGGTGCCTCTCTTTCATAAATGTGATCAATTATTTACTGTAAAAATCGATTTTGGAGCGAGTGTGGTGAGAGATGAATCCCCCGTCCCTACCTACATCATGACTTGTGCATAGGTTCAGAGCAACGATAAAAAAAATAAATAAGAAAAGACAAGCAACATGCAACACATCAGGTCTACTATAAGTTCTTTACAAAACAACACAAATCGTCAGGGATTTGTCGGGAAAAGTCATCTACAGGAACGGGCTGTAAATTGTACGAGCAGGTCAGCAAATATTGGTGTTCCCACTCGGTATTGAAGACTTGACTTGGCTGAGCCGATGTAATACAGTACCATTCGCTTGGGCTGATGTTTTTAGGCTACTGAGCAAAAGAGTATTAAAAGTAGTTTACTCCAACGTAGTGGCTTTCAGGAACACTCCTTGGTGCCACCGCATACTTTGCACGTTTATCTTTCTCCAGGCGATTATCAAACCCAGGGTGTGGGAATCACTACTCCTGTAACACCAGTGCAAAGATTTACCTTTTTGTAAATTACGTTTGGAAAGATATCACACACGCACACTCAAAAATGCTTTATACATCAGACCGCCACAAAATAGATCTTCATCACATTCCCCACGCAAACTGCATCTAGATCTCTTAAGTGACCTCAGGAAAGCTTTAAAAGCTGTTATTTCCACTGTCTTACTTCAGTATCTTACCCATGACCCAGATTTCTATAAAGCTGCGTAGGACTGAGTCAGACCTTAGAGCAAACATGTTTTAAGAATTAAACATAGTCTTCGCCAATACTATAAATACGTAATCATATTTAATATAGTGAATTCATGGGCTAACAAATCAGTCATTAGCCAAGTCATTAGCAAAGTCAAAGTGTTACCTGAACCTAAATAACCAGACTACAACGTTTCAATGTAAATCAGCTTAAACACAAAAGTGCGTTAATACTGATTAACACAAATAAGTTGATAAGATATGCATCTCTGGGGCTGGAATTTATCCTGTACAGATGCTGTCTCTTATGACGAATGCACTATGCTCACATCCCTCAATAAAAAAAGTTTTTAGAAACTGGAACAGCTCCGAAAAGTTAATTAGTCACGTGTTAGGACGTAATTTGAGCATGAAAAGAGCGTGTCTCACTGTGTGAGCTAACGGTAACTTATATAAGTTATACAAGAGCTTTTGTGTGGTTAAGTCACCTTTTCCACATCGTTTCATATTCCTGATACTGAAAAAAGACTGGCAAAGCATTTGCTCAAGCTTATTAATGTGCCCAATATAGAAAGCAAAAAAAAAAAGGAAAGCCAGACCGCATTAGAGGATGCATTGGAGCAGCAAAGCTGGCTTTTATATTCGAGTTATAAGGGTAGGCAGCATGATATTAAACACACTGAATAAAGAAAGGCCAGTAACACAAGCTTTCTCTTGGTCAGGTTCACTACATTAATTAATCGTCTATACTAATTATCTTGTACAGGGTCATTGGGCACTGAAGCCTATGCCAGGAGACTGGGGTACACCCTGGACAAGGTGTTGGTCCATCGCAGGGCACACACACAAAATGGGCAGTTAGCCTAATCTGCAGCTCTTTGGACTGTGGGAGGAAACCGGTTTACCCAGAGAAAACCCACCAAGCATGGGGAGAACATGCATACTCCATGCACACGAACACAAAGCGGGAGTCAAAACTCTCGACCCTGGAGGTGTGAGGATACAGGGCTAACCACTATGTCATCGTACCAATAGGTCAGGAAAACGCCACAGGCATACAAAAATAATAATTTGTTTTGTCAACAGTGTTTGCACGGTTGGACGGGATTGGTCAGGGTTTCTTTTAAGAGCAAGCAGGACATATGTAGGTTAAAAGTATTCAAAAAGTGTTTAAAAAAAAAAAACATTTAATTGTTTTTTTTTGTAGTTCGGCATGCAGTCGGTTTCAAAGGGGGAAAAAAAAAATAATAATCATCCATCAATTTACCAAGAAATATAAATACCGAAAGTGAAGTGTTTTACTTTAACAAAACATTAAAGTTAATCTATTTATCATCATGTGAAAGTCAATAAGGAGTAGAGTTGCTTTCTAATTTTTGCATTTAAAGACACTTGTTATCATTATATCAACAGCACACTGAATCTGCCTGTCCATCAGATGACTGTAATTGAAAACCTGATAGCCTGGATACGTGGTGTGTTTGTCCTGACCCCTGGCCTAGCCTGATTTGTAAACCTGTTATCAATGATTGATAATTGTGTCACAAGGCAACCATTATCACTATCTTACTTTTTCAACATTTTTCCACAAGCACAAATACACAACATTCAAATCATAGTAATACTAATGTCAGTTTGTCTATATTTTAAAAAGTCACAGTTACATAACTTGTTTTACATTTTTAATCTGAGACACACAGTCCATTATATCTAGTTTAAAGGAGACACCACAGATACCCAATGTAGGGCTGGACAATAATTCAATATCAATATATATCGCGATAGAATTCTTTTCAATAACAGTGATATGATTTTTAAACACATTTCCGATATTTCGATATACATTTGAATATATATACAGTGGCGGACTGGCCATCTGGAGTACCGGGAGTTTTCCCGGTGGGCCGGCCGAGTCAGTACGCAAATATATATATAAAAAAATGATGGAAACCATGATATTGCATCTATTTCCTAATCATATGGATGAGTGTATCGATCGCACGGACGCCGCCGACAAAGAGCGTGTTGTTGCGGGAGAGAGAGGTTAATTTACGACAGCTGTTTACGGAAGTGTAGTCCAGTGTGGGAGATGCATTGTGGGTAATGAGGTCCGGTGTGTGTGTGTGTGTGAACGCGAGTGCTAGATGTAAGCTGGGATATAGAGCCTGAGTTTCGTTTTCTTTTCAGTAGTTTTTAGTTGGATTTAAGTGCGGGATCCACCCGAAAGGTTGACAATGCAGCAAATAAAAGAATGGGCATTGAGCAGTTTGTCCTTCTCATCAGTACATGAATTAACGGGCTGTTACGCTGCCGTGAGCAACATTACAAATTGTGTGTTTCCCCGGCAGTTTTTTCCTGAGGCTTTTTAATATTGTCCATATCGAGATCGAAATTATATCGTATCGACCAAAATTAAGAAATATATCGTAATATAAATTTTTGCCATATCGTCCAGCCCTAACCCAACGCGAACCTAAACTTACTTTGTAATGGTCGAGCTGCTCTGAGCTATAGAAGTGTGTCTCTAGGCTCCCATGGTGCCCACACAGGCGCTTTTGTAAAGGACATCATGTAATACAGTGCAAATTGGTAATAAAGCATGTCGCTGCCTTGCCAGCAACCAGGAGCGAGCATAAAACCCGTGGGTTATAATCATTCCAGTTATGTGGATCAGGAAAAGAGGATTGGAGACGAAGAGAGAGAGAGAGAGAGAGAGAGAGAGAGAGAGAGAGAGAGAAGGGGGGAATTATTGAATAAATGTTCATACTGTTTAACTAAAATGGATTTAAACCAAACTGGGGGGGTGGGGGGAAATGGCGTTTGGAACATATAAAAATTAGATTTTAGATTTTAATCTTCCAATGTGGCTGCTGCTGAATGTTGGAAAATCAGACACTCCAATAGGAACAACTATGGACCTGCTTATTAATGCAATTATCCAATCAGCTAATCATGAGGCAGGCAAAGCACAGTGCATAAAACCATGCAGGGGATTTTCACACAGCAACACTACACAGTTTTCCCCGAATGTTGCAAAACCCGAAAAAAAAAATTCAGTAAGCAGAAATTCTAGAGGCTGAAATGCCTCACTCATGAGAAACAGCAAAGGAAGGAAGACAAGAGGGAGTGTATTTAACCTAAAATAACCGCTAGTTACAACTGTGATGAGCAGAAAAGCATCTCAGAAAGAACAAGACGTTAAACCTAGAGGCAGGCGAGCTAAAACAGGCGGTGTCCACATTTCCTCACCAAAAACAAATATTTTTCACACCATTCTTAGCTGTGCAGTTTAAGTGATCCTGTGCATGTTGCTGGCTTCTGTAAGTTCCTGGTTTTCAAACTGATATGAGGTCCACTAAGGAGATCAGAAAAACAGCCTCACGAATAGGGTGAGAGTATAGGAAGCCAAACACATCAAAAGTGGGATGAAATCGCGGCACCCAATTGAGCCAGCGTGGTAGGACCAAATATCTGTGCGGCCCATTGGACAGCGCGGCGCGACAATCTGGATAGCGCAGAGATGATCTGGTTTATTCACGCAATGGGGACCGACTTGAGCAGCGCTGCTCGAATCACAAACCCTGAGCGACTTTAATAGAAATAGACCCCGCCCACCATCAAATTACAATTTATCCCGCTGGGATGCACACATACAAACCAAGCATGGCAAGGCGCATAGTGGAAACAATATTAAACAGTCTTGACCTTTTAAATAAATTGCCGTCGAACACTGCAGTTTTCATAAGGGAAAAATAAACTAAGTTAAGAAGTTTAACTTCACAGAAATATTTCATAATTACAATTGATTTTCATCTGACCCTAATATGGACGCGTTTGTCCTCTAAAATATCAAAACGTCTTCAGGTTCACAGGACTGTTAGTTCATTTTAAACAATGGATGCGATTTTCTCTGGGATTTTGCTCTGAAGGATGGATAGCAGTTAGTCAGCTGTATTTTTAATTGAGGTCCAGAAGAAGAAAGAAGCTAGCACGACTATGAAATCCCAGTTCTTCCAGTGCTGACTGATATCAGCAATCACCCAACACAGACTGTGTATTGGATAAAATATTCGATCTAGGACCACATACGAAAGTGACCCAGATCCAATCTAAAGAACATCAGATTTGTCCATTCAGACAGCCCTGAAAAAAAATCTGATCTGTGTCAAACTGGGGAAAAAACTAATTATAATTCGATACAATCGCATAAATTGTTAAGTCACTTCAGGCTAGTCATGTAAACGTAGCCACTTAAGGCTCTGGGAAAGCTAGGTGATTGCACCCATAATAATAATAACAACAATATAAATTGCAATGAACTCCACATTGCCTGGCATTATTAAAAATCTTACACTCTGTTAAACTAAAATCTATCGCACAGGTGTCTGATCTCAGGGAAGATCTTGGAACTAGCTGATTGCGAGCAGCATGAAGCATGAGCAATTTTCATGGTAATGATATTCAAAGTGAATCACACTGTACAGTCGTGGCCAAAAGTTTTGAGAATTACATAAATATTGGAAATTGGAAAAGTCGCTGCTTAAGTTTTTATAATAGCAATTTGCATATACTCTAGAATGTTATGAAGAGTGATCAGATGAATTGCATAGTCCTTCTTTGCCATGAAAACTAACTTAATGTCAAAAAAACCTTTCCACGTCATTTCACTGCTGTCGTTAAAGGACCTGCTGAGATCATTTCAGTAATGTTGACGAGCACAAGGCTGGAGATCATCATGTCAGGCTGATTGGGTTAGAATGGCAGACTTGACATGTTAAAAGGAGGGTGATGCTTGAAATCATTGTTCTTCCATTGTTAACCATGGTGACCTGCAAAGAAACGCGTGCAGCCATCATTGCGTTGCATATAAATGGCTTCACAGGCAAGGATATTGTGGCTACTAAAATTGCACCTAAATCAACAATTTATAGGATCATCAAGATCTTAAAAAAAAGAGGTTCAATTATTGTTAAGAAGGTAGCAGGCAGGTTTGAGCGGATCTGCACGCACAGTGAGGCGAAGACTTTTGGGAGATGGCCTGCAAATCCTGACTCTTTGCATAAATGTCATGTAATTGTCGATAAAAGCCTTTGAAATGTATGAAGTGCTTGTAATTATATTTTAGTACATCACAGAAACAACTGAAACAAAGATCTAAAAACTAATATTTGTGTCATTCTCAAAACATTTGGCCACGACTGTAGATCAACAGCTTAAATCAGTGTTTCATGCACGGTGGTCGGCCAACCGCATGTGCCGAAGCTTTCAAACGCTTCCAGAAAGAACTGAAAAGAGTAACAAAATATTTTAAAAAGATCATTGCAGAATGTGTTGCATTCAGGTACAGTATGTACAGAGAATATGAAAAAAAAGTGTGTGACAAAAAAGCAAAGCTCATACTTTGTAAATGTGTAGGTTGTATTGTAGGTAAATGTTTCCCCATTAGACTTGTTCTGACACCGACGCAAATTTGTCTCTGGTTTAACCAGTGCTTACAAGGAACTCCTCAGGCTAGCATTAATTAGCATGCATTAACTTCACTCAAAGCATTAACATAGTATAAGATCTTCTTATCATGACAAGACCGGTTGCTTTGCTCAACCTGTGCATTGTGTGTGTCCCATTAGACTGCGTTGCCTGGTGAAGGAGCAGGTGGGCTCCTGTGGAAAAGCCATGTGGAAATACAGCCTTGAGTCAAGTTTCTGCTCATTAACCAACAAACTGATGACAAAGCACAGCACTCGAGAGGAATGAAAAAAACTTTAGGGCTCCTACATGAGAGGTAGCCCGAGGTAGATAGAGAGATAGATACCTTTGTGGGGAAAATGAGCTGCTCTGATTTAAGGCTCGGGTTTCACCTCATGCTCTGAATCACGGCACCCAATTAACAGACAGTTTTAAAGTAAAAAATTTTTTATGGTAGCGACACAATAAATGTTTATTAATGCTTGAACAGGACCAGCGTCATGTGATTTAGGCATATCATTTTCACAGTGGCAGTCACTAAACCATAATCTTTTATTATTTGCTTTTTATAACAGATACATTTTTCAGGCCAGCAAAAAATAAATAAAAGTGCGAAAAAGCCAACGGCGAGAGGTAAGCAGACCTCCAAATATTTAACATGTGCACGCATATGAGAGCATTTTTACTTCTGGCACATTAACCTTTTACAGGAACGTTTTTCCAACTTTTATAGCGTTAGCCATTTGTAGTTATCAAATGTAATAAATAGTTGCTTTCTCTTGTAACAGGACACAGCTCTGAAGTTAGATGCAGGCAAACAAGACAGTAAAAGTCCAAGAGATGCACTTGCTTAGTAATACAGACTAGAGAGAGAAACGCTGCTAAACTCGGTTAGCTCCTGAGATCTATCTTCACATTAACCCTACTTTTAAATTGCAGACAGCATTAAATTTAGAGAGGATAGAATACAAGCTGACCTGAATGTTACTGTAGTTCACTCACATGGTGGCGTTTGTTTGGCTATCGTTTGTGTCTTTCTTTGTGACCAGAAAGTTAGTTTCACTTTAATCCTTGATTAAAGTCATCAACGTTGCCCCCATTGTGTATTTAGTGCTGACTCTGACTTATGTTCACTCGGTGTAGTAGTATGGGAACAATTTTATAAGCAAGTATAGATGAGCAGACAACTGCTATTGCAGATCACTGGGCTTCCATCAACCTTTTTTAACCGAGAAGTGACGACTGCTCAAGAGAACCCAGATTAAGCAATATTTGAATTAACAGAATGTCACTTGGTGAACAGTCAGTCAGCACTGCAAAACCAGTAATTTTAGTGACTGCTAATGTCTCAAACACAGAAATGTTTTTGCTATTTGCCATTTCAGCCCAGAACTTTAATAAGAAACAGGGCCGAAAAATAATGTTAGTGATGGAAAACAACCTTGCTTGTATTTGTTGTCTTGACATTTCTTTCTGCAACTGTCCCAGAGACAACAAAACCTTTAAAAAAAAAAAAAAAAAAAAAAAGTCAGCAATGTCTTGCTTTCCATCCAAGCAGAGCAAAGAGCATGCCTTCACTTTTGCTTACTCATAATCACAGAAGTCCTGATAGTCGCTCACAGCAGGTCACATACACGTCGATATTTGTATTGGATTTTCTGTTATTGTAGAAATGGCCTAATATTATTCTACAAACTGATAGTCGGTCAGTTCCAGAATGAATTCTTGGCACCATTGGTAAGGGGAGTTTAAAAACTATTAGTTCTATTTCCTATTAACTTACTATCAATTAAGATCACACCTTAAATAAAACTGTCACACATAGTGGAAACTTATCCTTGTAATTATGGTGATTAAGTGAATCCTTGCCAATAATATATTTTCTATTAGTTTCTATTCTCATGAAAACCTCCATGAATGTTTTAGTACTAACAAGAAAATTAGGTATGTGAAGATTATAAATTCACCATGGGGTTAAAAAGAATGTTTATTTGCAAAAAATCATCTAAGAAACATTAAATTATGTGATATATATATACAGTATATAATAGAAAGTTCAGAACAAGTTGTCTAGAAGCCAAACAAAGTCTTGAGTGCAATTAGGAGTAAAAACTACAAAGCAAAGAACATCATTAACTATACAAACCTACACCTACCTTGAGTATCCATCAAGTGTTGGAAGAAAACATTGAACATCTTTCACTTGCTTGAAAAGCATAATAATAGGAACAGGAGAAAAGAAAAGAGTTTCACTTACTTACAGGTTACACGGGTTAGGCAGTATAGTTTACACCATCACATCTCACGTGTCATATTCATAGACTGGCACCCGCAGTAACAGGACACTTCACTTGCTCCTGCCACAGGGACAATGTCTGTAGTTTAACACTCCTCATCTTCTTGTTCTCTCTATTTTTATTCTACAACTATCTTGGTAATTTTTTTGTAGACACTGACAAGGCACTGATAAGTAACCTTTAACTGTTTGTTTTTTTCTAGTACAAAAGAGCTGCCATGTTGGATTCAGTCCAGTGCAAAAATGCTGCTGGTCTGGAACATCAAGGCTGGGTTTGGCTGGCTGGCTAAGTATACAGATAACCCGTTGTGTTGAAATGATATAAAATCCACTGGTAAAAACGCATGTTTCCTCACAGACGTCCTTTTAGAATTATTCCTGCTGTTTACCCTTCAAGCTACATTTCTCACTTTTTTCAAGTGTTTTAAATAGGAATAAATAAGTAGAGCACTGATGCCAACTTCTGACACACATTCGACACTATAAGACATGCTAGTGTATGTTGTTCCGCTATTTATCAGATGAAATTTCACAATTAAATGATGGAAGCCATCAGAATGACAACTGTGCTGGGTACATACAGTAAGTACTCTGATAAAACAAACACAACATTGAACATAAAACATTAAACAAAAGTCCACTGCAGGCAGCATAAAGCAGAAACCAACAACGGAACAAATTATGACAAGGAAATAAAAAACAAATGTCTACAGACAATGCTAGGTATGTGAAAATCCTAGGTTATTAGCAATACTCGTCGGTAATCTGATGCCATGCAGACATGAAACATAAGCTACCTTGCTTTTACATTGCAAAGTAACTAATGTCCATTATAAACGCCAATATAAGTCACTAATGCTCTTGTTACTGAATATGTAGAAATCCACACAACCAAAATGTTTTGGTAATCCTTCCAAGCAGATTGAGTAAGGCTTAGATTTACATTTAGCAGACGCTCTTATCCAGAGCGACTTACATTTTTATCTCATTACACATCTGAGCAGTTGAGGGTTGAGGGCCTTGCCCAACAGTGGCAACTTGGTGGTTGTGGGGTTTGAACCTGGGATCCTCCGAACCGTAGTCCAATGCCTTAACCACAGAGCTACCCCTGGCCCGTAAACGACTGCAAGACATCTAAGACAGAGGTCTACAAATGATTGTCAATTAGTATTTAGATTTTTTTTTAGGTTCTTACATCACTTTTTTGCATTGCGTTTTATTTATTAGAAGAGACTTAAACAAAAACAACATCTATAGCAAATACCATCTAACACATCTTGTACGTCCCTACTTGATGCATGCTTAGTTTTGAAGAAATTATTTTAAGCGCATACAAAACACCACGTACATTTATTGTCTTGTCATTGATGCACAAGCACAAGAGCGACTCCGGCACACCTCTGGTGTTTCTTAGCCAATTAGAGGTCTAAACATACCCAAGGTCAGGTTCCGCACCATATTGACATGTCAAAAGTCAACTGCACCATTTTTCCCTGGCTTATACAAGATTCACAAGAAGTAAACCCCTATCCACAAAACATACCTAAAGTTCTTTGTCACGCAACTGAACAGCAGACCAATAAAAATGACTTACCTTATTTTATAACTGAAACACAGTAGTGATTAGTAGTAGTCATTTTTGTTGCCATGGTAACAACTAATGCTTTCTGCCACCACCAGTAAAATATTTAATTCATAAGCAGAGGATCTGAGCTCCTGGATTAAGACACAAGCCTCACTCCCACACTGGCCAGTGCTCACATTGTCAGCGTCGTCATCAAACTTTGAGCCATTTTGTACCGTGAGTGTCACAGGCGTTCCTCACCAACTGTAGGCGATGTCATCACTAGCTTTTATGTCATAATAAGACATAAAGACAGGTGGGTGGTCAGGCAGTGTTGCCAGGGTCGCAGTTTCCCAGCACAATTGGGCTATTTTGCGGTTTGCGCTTATTTTTATATTCTGATTTTTTACAAAGACCATTACAAAAAGACATACCGATAAGTATTTATAATGGTCATGTAAAAGTTCAGTATATCAGGGAAAACATGTTCTTGTTTTATATTTGTTGTTTATACTTATCAGTATATTTTTATTACATACCTGCATATCAGATTTCAAAGAATTTATTATGCAAAGTGCTTCCAAAATTTTGAAGCAAAAATATCTGTTAATATGTAGCATGTGCAGAACATAATTGCACACTATACTCTGCATATCCTGAAGAAAATTATACAGGCTAAAACCATCCAAATGAAATTAATATAAAGTTTATTAAAGCAATAGTAAATGTTGTAAGTCCTGACTAAAATCCTGCAGTTATCAAGTGTGATTGGACAAAAGAAATAAAATGGGCAATTTTTCATTCCCCTTGGGTTGGTTTTAGGTTTACATTGGGCTGCATTTTTTTACTGAGCCTGGCAACCCTGGGGTCAGGTGTCAGGATCTGCACGTGGAAGGAGCCGCCAGTAAACCCTATGGCATGGGTGGAGGCGGGGTTTTTTTTCTAGCTCATTTATTTATATAAAAATAACACCATATAAAAAAAATAGGTTTAGCTCGATGTTGTTAAATCTTTGCTACATATAAAATGCCAACTAAATCTACTGTATGTCTGAATCATAAACTGTATAAGAAGTTCTGGCTATTGCCATCTTGAGCTGACTTCGCCTAAACCTTGGAAAATCCATAAACAGGCAAATGGGTAGATGGCTATTGTAACACGGCTACCTCAGTTACCACAAGCTAGGTAGCTCAACTTTAGCCTAATCTTAGCTTAAAATGCTAAGGTAGTTACTGTTAATTTACATACTAACCTTACTATTGATTTGATTGAACTCTATTATAGTTACCCAGCACATTGCCTCATGTCAACTCCTACTCTTGTAGTAAGTAAAACTACATTAATCCCAGTGGGCTGGTTAGCTAAAATGATGCACAGCAGAAAGCTAGCGGTGTGACACCAGCAATGACATATCCCTAATTATGCATATAGTTATGGGTTAATATAATTTTAACTAAAGGGTTAAAAAAAAAAAAAATCACCTCCGTACAGTTGTCAGAAATTGGGTTATGGAGACCAAAACCGGTTTTCTCACCATGTTTATTTCTTTTGTAAAGATTGTACATTTTAACATGGGTGTCTATGACTCACTTTTGTAGCCAGTGTTCATTTGAGAAATCGCACATTTTAGCACTCCCTTGTTAGACTCATTTTTCAGAACCCCTTGCTCTAAATTCTTCACAGTAAATGTATTTAAGTCATAGTAAGTGACAGTAATTTGAGACGCAGCTCCTGGTAAGACTTGGAGCATTGTGTAAACTGCTCAGTACAGGTGTGTCTCCTTTTACTTTCCTCAAGTTGCTCAAAAAACCTGCTGATAACAGGAGAAAAACACAGGGCAAGGACTTACAGCAATAGCAAAGTAACATAAGGTGAAGGCATTTTTTCATTTCTACACACTTCATCTGCTTGTTGGACTTTTTTTTTTTTTTTTTTTCAGCTGGAGTAGTTTAGCAGGAAATGCCTGCCACTCAGTCAGGAACAAAGCACACTGGTCACACCTGATTTACAAATACCAGAACAGAAATGCAGACAGCTGACCAAGCCTCAGAGACTACTGTAACAAGCCATATCGTTAAGGTCTTCCTCCGTTACAGCTTGTGATTATACAAATATGGATTAGACCGTGAGGACAACGCCAGATGTCGTCACAGTGGGGGTTGAGGAACCTACGAAGTATGAGTAAAAATCTAATAGTCAGAATTTCCATGATGTCCTGCATCAAGTAGAAAAAGCAGATGCAGACACCCCATCTGGAAAGAGACGGAGCTGATAAAAACGGAGATACAAGCCCAATCGACACTTGATTGTGATGTAACTAAGAAGAAAAGAGCGACTCAACAAGGAGAGCCAGGCACTGCGGCTTCAAACGTTCTTACGTTGATTAATTGGAGGAAAATGTGCAGATTTGCCTCAGGACTAAAATAGAAAGCTGTAACTAAGGGATGCTTGAGTTCTCACTGAAGCAGCACAAATGGTCATGTCAGAGTGCAGTGATTACGACTGGGCTTAAAATGCAGACACAAAAACCAAACAGACACAATGTCTTGTCTCTTTGCAGTTTCCCCGTCACTCTGACACTTTCCCCTAAATTTATCAGACACTTTAATCACATTTAACCAGAAAGCTGTCTAATTACCTGATCATCAAAACATGCCTCCCTGATTTACAGTTATGTGATTTAAACTCTCTCCCATGGTGAGTTAGCTCCAACAGGATGAAAGTCCACATTGTATTTGGCGTTGAGCTCAAATATTTGACAGAGTGTTTAGAAACCACTGGGAGTACAGATACAAGGGTTTGCTTTGGAAGGGTCGCTTTGCTCATCCATGCAGTGTCTAAGCTGATTGTACGCATCAAGGCACCCAAAAGCACCTGATGTCTCTGGGCTAAAAGCGTTTGCAAATTTGCCTGGCATGGACCACTGTCGTGCTCCAAAGGGTTTTAATTTGGAAAAATAAAAGACTAAATTATTAATGCAGACAAAACTGGCAATGCAAAACACCTGAAAAGTGTACAGCAAAAATATAATCGTCTGCTTTACTGGGTGCATTTACATGGACCATGGTATCAATTAGAACAGTCTGCCCTGATCTGGCCCATTCAGAATCGGAATGAGAGGGTTGGTGCAAACCTCATAATAATCTGTTCAGTGGGTAAATATTATCAATGTAAACACTTAATCTGATCATTTCTCTCTTGTCAGAATAAACATATTCTTCCTGTGCATGGTTGTTCCGTGTTGGGGCAAAATTAAGGGCATTATCCAGAAAGGAAATTCCTGATCGAAAAACTCTGTGAAAGCAACTCTCTCCCACCAGTCTTACTTCCATCCACTGGGTATCTGGCTAAGGAAGAGTGAATAAATGACAATGCTTTAACAATTTTGTTTTATAAAAAAATATAAAAATGTCAGAATATGCTTATCATAACTGTATGGAATCGTTGAACATTTCCATAAACTGGAATGCACAATGCAAAAATCAGTAATACTCGAGTAAACACTTTATCCTGGTCCATCCCAAGGTGTGAATCAGAATAACACTCTTGGTCAGATGCCAGCCATTTGCAGAGAAACAATCTAGGTGTGACAGAGGAAACAAGAAAAAAAACACCCATTGGGAGAACATGCAAAACTCCACAGAGAGTAGGCATAACCCTGGGATCAACCTAAGGGACCCTCAAGCTGTGCAGCAGAAAACCAAGGCTGTGCCGCGTGAATCATCCATTTACACACCTACAAGAAAACAACATCTTACACTTTTAAGTCAGGTTGAGCAAAAAACAATAGTATCATTATTTGTCATTTCTTCCTTAAAGCCTGGTTATGTTCTTAACTCTGTACTGCTTCTGTGAGAATTCCAACAGTGCTTTGACAGTTCCATCAACTGAATGATTAACGACTTGTGTAACGATGACTATTATAGCATTTCATCTGCTGTTCCAAATAACCCCATTGTTCAGAACACCTGTTGCTTCACACCAGCCTATTCATTTGACCAGTGCTTTTTCCCCCCTCTCCTCATCAACTTTTTATTATTTTCATGATACACACATGTTCTATACAAAACCTGCTACTTACATTAATACAAACTGATTCCCTTCACCCTCATTATAATCACTTGTTGACCATCCAACTATCATTAGTAGCTCAAATTACCTGTTTACAGGCTATACTAGAAACTGCAAATGTATTGCATCAAGTGTAGTGCAGGAAGTAACAATCCCTACCATGTACGCTATATCAAAAAGTATACGGGCACCCAACCATCACTACAACGAGCGTTTTTGAAACATCCCATTTCTAAATTTATCTCCACCAAATTTCCTGATTTAATAGACTTCACTCTTCTGGGAAGGCTTTCCACCAGATTTTGGAGCATTTACAGTATGTTGGTTTTCTGCCCATTCCTGAAGCAAGAGCATTACTGACGTCAGGCAATGATGCTGAATGAGAATGTCTGGGCTGCAGTCAGTGTTCCAGTTCATCCCAAGGATATTCAGTGAGGTTGACATTAGGGCTTTGTATAGGACACTTAAGTTCTTTAGCTCTAAAGTTAGGCAAACCATATACTCAGAGTTCACTTTGGTCTCACTCGTTTCAGTGAATAGAAATTGTAACGCATAATTCTATGCTTTTTACCTTTGTGGTAAGTTGCCGACCATCTTTTGGCTGTATAGAGTAAATTCAGATGGTATACCTTTTACCTGGAAAACATAGCTTGATCTTTCCTAACGTGATGCATGCTCACAAAGCCTGTAAAAGTTTTTGACACGACATATACGTAGAGGACTGCAGTCTCAGTTATTTCAGTATGCCATTACCAATAATTACAGTAAAGCTGATTATATTATTAAATAAAACTGCACAATATAGTATTGCTTTTCATGGACACTAAAATATGCCATACAAAATCCACCTTAAGAGTAATACAGTACAAGCACTCGGTCTCTTTGGTAATTTTTTATGGGTGCCTATAAAGCTGAAGATTGCGTGTCCTGGTCAGTAAAGGTACAGCTTACTGTTCCAGGGAACAGGTGGCCAAGGATTAGCTGCATGATTTATTTGTACCACGTTCAATTTTCATAAAATCTCCATGGCATACAGAAACCTCAAATGCACCATGACATTTTATCCAGGTGCCAGCGGCAGCAGCACCAGCAACCACACCAGCACTTCTGAGGTAACGGTTTTCCTAGAAGGCAGGACCAACCTGGTTTTGACTTGTAAATGACCTGAAGCTAACTGTACTATGGCCATGTTCAGCTGCAAAACACCTGGGACTAGACAAGGTGTGTTACAAGTTTATAGGACCTTTTATGTTAGCATAAAATACTGCTTTCTAAAAGATCTCACCACTGTAGAACCTCAATAGTGCTTGATTGATGCAAAGCAATAGGGCAGTGGTGGCTCAAAGGGTTAAGGCTCTGGGTTACTAATCAGAAGATTGGGGGTTTAAGCCGCAGCACCGCCAAGTTCCCACTGTTGAGCCCTAGAACAAGGCCATTAACCCTATCTGCCCCTGGGGTGCTTCCTAACGGAGATATGCAAAATAATAATTTTGCTGTGCCGTAAGGTACCTGTGACAAATAAATGAATCTGAGGTATAGTACTAAGTGAATCATTACCCAGCTCTAACATCAAACAAAATATATCCCCTAAAACAGGAAGTCTTCATGCTTCACACCAAATGGTAGAGAATGTCATAAATAAAAAGTGATAAGATTTTAAAGTGCGTTCGATAACTATCAATATGTTTGATTTGACTAAATTCTGGAAAAAAGGACAAACACTTAGGTTTTCAATTTATATCATATTTGATTGCCTTGTCATTGAAAAGCCATTGATGTATTTCACCTAAATTATGTTGAAATGTTTCAATTTCCATTTTTACTGCAAAGACTGTTCTGAATAAAGAAGAAGTCAAACAAGCTTGGCGGTCAAACTCATTAAAGATGAAGAAAACCTTTCTAGCCTGATGTGAGGTCCCTTTTATTTGTTTTATTTCTTATGATAAAAGGTCAAGGTTGGATCAAGTTGTTGGATAGCTAGATATTAACGCAAAACAGACATCGGCCGATGTCTGTTTTGCGTTAATATCTAGCCGATTTCAGTCTTTAATATGGTGTCAAAATGTCCACAGCGGGAACAGAATCTTTAAATGAAAGTCCACTTTTTTCTTTTTGGTCATTTGTGAGTGAAACAACGTATTCCAGTTTAGGACATTCTGTAGTACATATACTCTAATCGAAGCCACAGTATCACCACATCACCAACCTCAATTCACAGTACAAACCAAGAAACCAAATATTCAAGACTTCCTTCTAGGTGTGAAAGATTATTTACTGTTTTTATACAAAAGGGGAAAACAAAAAGATATAACATATGATGTGGATTAAGACCCTGTATTACAGCATAAAGACAGATTTAGAATCTTAACATCTACACTTTGCGATCACTGCTTTGACAACAGAAATCCCTCTTCTTAAAACGTTCCAATACATTATTAACTCAGGTTAAAGAACCTTGTCGAGGCTTTTGTTTTGGGAAACTGGATCTTTAAGAAATCCAACCTGGAGTTTAGCGCCATTTACTCCTGTCCTTCTCCGGCGTCTGCCCAGGGATAGGTGATACCAGGGACATTCTGTAGACAGACACCGGGATCATAAACTAGTATCGACTCTGGGAGTCCTGGCAGACAACACACACACACACACGTATGCCTTGAATAATGATCAGTGAAATGCCAAGTCACTGAGTAATCTCACACACATGACACATCACATTTAATATTCAGATAAGAAGTACTCTAATGTCTCATATGTGTGTGTGTGTGTGTGTGTGTGTATATATGCTTGTAATATAACACATAAAACACATTAGACTATGTGAGATCACGTGACCACCTAAATTACTACAATACCATTGTGTTTTAAAGAAATGGAGACAAATAACTGATATGACAGTTGAAATACTGACTTCTTTTTAGATTCTTGTAATGTTGACGTGTAACCAAGCATTACAAACAATTCCATAAACAATAAAGACACTGTAAAAAAGTCACATTTGTACTGCTCTCTGTCAAGTTAAATAAACCTGAAGCTGAACACTCAGCATGACTGTGCTTAACTAAGCCCTTTATAAAATATATAAAACATACATAAATGACTAATTAATCACCTTACCGTCCTCATTGTGCGTTTTCCAACACCTGAACGACTTTCGTTGTGCGTACGGTTAGCAGGACAAACAACAACTCCTGAGTGTGTATTTATCCCTCACGCGCCGTCAAATCTTTTCTTTTTTTTCTCCAATCTTTCTGTCTCAGCCTACCGACAAGAGGCGTTTATTTGTTTTCTTCCCACCCACATTGCAATAAGCCCCGCCTTCTAACATACGATTGGTTGAGACATCGACCTCGCATGGTTTTTTGCGCTCTTTGTTTGCGGCAGTAACGTGAGCGACGTCGACGCTGTCCAATTAGAAAAGTAGTCGTACGCACGCAATATCTATCCAATCGAGTGTTAGAGCAGAGCGCGTCTATCCAATCGTAAGCAAGAAGGCGGGGCAGAGGAGTTCGGGAGATCTAACTGACAAAGAGTTTCAGTTGGAAGGAAACAACGAGGATTGACTCAGGCAAAACTAATCGAAACTCGAACTTTTCGAGTTTTTAAGGTGTAAAGGTACTGACATTATAAACCAGAGCACGTTTTGCTAAAATCAATTCAGTGCAGCAATTTTAGTTCAATTCAGGTGTATTTAAATATGCTTACATTTTAATTACAATATAACATTTAATAATAGTACGAGTTTTTAATAACAGTTCACATATTTTACACACACACAGGCTCACATCACCCTGATTCTTCATGACATTACACTTGATGAACTGATTCCTACAGCATAAAGTGCTTTTCTTAAATATTTCAAAAACCTTGTTCTTGTTTACATAAGATACGCATGAGAGATTTTACATCTCAGAACCTCTGTAGTCCAACTAGGGTCCATGGAGGCCAATAATGACCATTGTATTTATTCCAATTTTACCACCATGGTAGGACCTCTGGTCAACATTCACATGCTCATTCACACACTATGGGCAATTTGGGACGGCAGTTAGCTTAATCTGCATGTCTTTGGACTGAGACGAAACTCGGACCACCCAAAGGACATCCACCAAGCTCTGAGAGAATATACAGACCCCAAGGCGGAGATCAAGCCTGGTCTGGGGAGTTTCCTGGTCGTGGACCCAAAATATCAATACGTTGTTTCCCGAGCTTAGTTAGCACTTTTGCTTTATGACAATGTGCTCCATCAAACTGGAAAAGGCATTCTTTGACACCGAACTTTTCTTCGTTGGTTGGGAGAAGTTGCTCTCTGAGGATATCTTTGGACTATTCTATGTGTTCTTAGTGAGTGAGCCCACTCCACTGGCTGAGAAGCAACCCCACACATGAATGGTCTCAGGATGCTTCACTGTTGGCATGAAACAGGATTGATGGTAGCTGAACCGGGTGCTCCAGTTTCATCCCACAGTCCAAAGACATGCGATGTGACTAATTGGCGTTCACAAATTGTGCTAGTGTGTGAATGATCATGTGAGTGTGTGTATGAGTGCCCTGCGATGAATTGAGTCCCCTGGGATAGACTTTGAGTCCTCCCCACCTTGTATACAGGATGAAGTGGTATAGATGATAAGTGAATGAGTGAGCGGTTGCTGATATAGTAAATGTACTACAATACTGTACATTGTTATACATGGTACATACTTTGGTACAACAGTATATATATATATATATATATATATACTGTTCAACTAAGTAACTATGGAACTCGCACCATGATACTGTCAAAAATATGTTATAAATGCTTGTTTGCCATAACGGTAATATTTAAGTAGTATGGTACCATTGTATGCATTTAACAATAGGAAAACACAATAGTGTATGTTGAAACTCTAAAATTGCATACAACGTTCAGCAGGTATCGTCCTTTGCCTTTTAGCAAACAGTTGTGGTGAACATCTGCAAGAGTAACCGCAAATTTGCACAAGTGCATTTTTCCACATGCAAATTAGATTTGTGGAAAACTTGTGGTAGACTTCTTACTAACTCTGTGGTCAACCTACAGTGAACAATTAATTCTACATTCTATTATTTACCACAGGTTTGCCAGAATGTATGCAGTTTGTGACAAATTTGCAGCAAGTTTATTTTTTCACATCTTACCAGTAGTATTGTATGCACTAACATATCTAATATGGTACAATATGTATAAATATACGATAATGTTTTTATTTTGCAAATAGATTTTTTTAGACAGTCATCAGTGGCAACTGTTCCAAAACTTGAAGTAATCATAATCCTGTTGTGGACTCTCCTTTGCTGCGTCTGCATGCCCATAACAAGAGTACAGGAGCGAACGTGATAGTGGAGCAGGGCTGCGTTTAATAACAAACATAAGACAGTTAATCAGACCATTCAACTATCATGGGTTTTTGAGCTGTTTTCAAGTTCACACACGATTGATAAGGTGAACTGCAAAACAATAGAAGAAATTAACGTAATTAAGCATTTCATTTTTTCCATTTTTATTCTCGGTAGTTTTTAAAACACGCCCAGTGCCATGCTAACATTAGTCAAGGAATATCAACCACTGACAAGAGACTGAGAGGGCCCGTGAAAATTCTCAGGTAAATTCACCCCAATGTTTAGTCAGAATTCAGTCATTATTATCAGATAATGCTAGAAAAGTACAGTCAACTAAGTTCCTTGAAGCCTTATTAAGGTGTAGGGCAGGGGTGTCCAACTGGATACAGAAAGGGCCATGTTGATGCAGGCTTTCTTTTTAACTAAGCAGAAGCCATGCCTGATTAATTAGTTGTTTTTGCATTTTAATAGACTATCAGGTATAGCCTCTGCTACAGGGTCCACATGGCCCTTTCTGGATCCAGTTCGTCAGCACTGGTGTAAAGGCTTCCCAGCAATAATTTTAGCTAAATGTTATCTACCTGAAGCTTCATTTACAAGCCTGTTGTACTGACATCTAGTGGACAAATTGTGTGTTGCAAATAGATCAGTGTAATTAATATGGACATGTAGCTGCAAGTAATATTGCATCATTTGTCAGTTGTGTATGTAAATGTTTTTATTTAAAATCCACTGTGCAAAGGAAATGTTTGCACTATTGTAATTGGGAGAAATTACTTTAGACTGTTCACAAATAGGAATGTACTTCTCTTTCTTTCTTTCTTTCTTTCTTTTTTACTTAGTTACTTATTTTCTAAATTAACAACATGAACATGGGTACAATTAACAAGCCACTGTTTGGACTATTTGCATGGAATATATAAATTCACCAATCAATGTTAAAGATTCAGTACACAAATCAATTGATTAAAACACACAGAGAGGGAACTTAAGTAAAAAGAATAAGAAAAATGATATATAGATACAATAACACTAGGGTTTAAGAGACAAATTAAGTTCTTTAATGTAAACCAAAAGTCCACATTTTTGTTTATCATGTATTTTGAAGCTACAGTACAGTACATGCAAAGTTTATTGTGAAATTCAAAAATGGTTGGTTTTCCTGAAACTTTATTTATGAATACTACTACTACTACTACTACTACTACTACTAATAATAATAATAATAAACCCACACAATGTAGTGATAGAATTCACAACAGTGAGACATTCATATGAACAAGACTTCACTTAGGTTGAACGAATCAGTCAAGTGATTTCAGAAATCGCAAGGCCACACTTGTCATTAGTCACTCAGGGAAACAACAGCTTTATTTGGAACCTCCTCTTCTTCTCGACACAAGCTTCAGAGCTTCATAGTCATCAGTCACGTCACTACTCACAGCAGAGTTCAAATCAAAGTGGCTACATGAGTTCATTTGGTTATGTTATAAAAAGGGTTACATTTTGGTTCTTAAAATTTTCTTTGGCTCCTAAATGTTTTGGATTGAGGAGTCAAAGTCTCTTGATGAAATATGTTTGTCTGGGTACCTGCTGAACTTTGGTACTCACTGTGGTAGCCAATAACTACCATGGTATTTACAGAAGGAAGCACCTTGGTACCTACTGTACCGTAGCATAAGTACTACCATGGTACCCACAGAAGTGCCACAGGTCCTGCCCTGGTGCTCTATAAAGTCCTATAAAGTCGCACACATACCATAGTAAGATCGAGTGATGGGAAAGAAAGAAATCGAGACCACGCTGAAGAGACAAGTTCTGCGAGATTTCACGAACACCATTTTTTTCACCCATATCCTGTTAGCCAATTTTTTATTATTTTTTTTCCTTGCTTTTTTTTCAAGGTGAATTTTTTTTTCACCCATGTCCCTTTAGAGCCTCAGTAAAATACAAAATCTATAACAAATAATCTAAAAAATCTGCAAATTCTCACAGTTACATTTTATTTGATAGATTATAATAAAAAAAAAATAGATTACATTAAAATGTAACTTTTTAGTTCAAAAGTGAAGACACCCCACTAAGTCAGTACACACACTATGGCAGCTAGAAGCCTTTCTATTCTTTCCATTTCAATTTTATCTTTGCAAAGCTCTTTTAGCTCTGAGATATTTTCGCCCATTCTCGAATGCACAGTATATTTAAGATCTTAACAGATTTTCTTTTAGTGCCGGGAGGTCAGGGGAATGTAAGGGCCATTCTAAAAGCTTCTGTTGTGATTCTTACTAAGTAGTGATCCTGTTACTCTCGTAGACTCTCATGAAGCTTTTTTCTGCTTTGGTTTCACAACTGACTGTGTTATATTTGCTACCAGAATTTCTACCTGTGCAGCACTTCCTGTGCCCCAGCTGTCACACGACGCTATTCTAGTCTTAAATAGTAACACTCATTTTAGCAGATGTTGTTAGGCAAAGGTCCCCTTTCGAAATTTCTCGCGAAGCCCAAAGTTAAGGTCATCAAATAATAATCAAAAAACAAAGCGGGTGCTCAAAATTTTGCATCAAACTGTATATGGTAAACAGGAAAGTCTTCAGAACTGTAGAATTTCAGCGTTTGCACTTTCAGTTTCCCATGAACAATTCAAGCTGCATAATTTTTTAGTCTTGCTAAATCTTAGTAGGGGGAAAAAAGGTGATGATGAAGCAGCAGTTGTTTTAAACTGCTATAAAATAAGTGATAAAAAGAATGTATTTGTTTAAATGTAACAAAAAAATGAATAAACAATGTATGGTCATTGTGTACTTAATAAGCAGTACCGTCTGGATGGAACCAGCTGGAATTTGAAACAGGCTTTGCTCAATGACAGAACATAAGGAAACAGTCAGAAATAGTCTCTTTAATGTAATGAAGAGATGTTAGTTTCTTGTTTACTATTGAGTCATTTTCTCGAAAGAAAGAAATCAAGAAACCTGGCCTTGAAAAACTCACTGTACCGGGAACACACTGCCATCTAGTGAACACAGGTCTCATAAACTCAGTGTTACAAGCTGTGCAAAAGAAAAAAAACCTGACTTTCAGATTTACTCTAGAGGTTATCAGAGAGAGAGAGAGAGAAAGCGAGAGCTGCAAAAGTATATAGATCGAATAGTATATATCGAAAGTGTTAAACCTCACAGCAGATCCCTAACAGTTTCTCCAGCAGTGGTGAACTGGCCAATGTGGGCCAGTCCAGTCAGTACGTAAATATATAAAAAAGATTACAGATTAAAGATAAATTTTTATACTACTTACTAGTATAAAAATAAAACACAATACAAAACGTAAACAAAGTATCACTGAACATATATTGGGTCATATTTGTAAAACAAAGAAACAAAGGGAAGAACAATAATACAAACAACATATAAAACCACGTACAGTATAAAGACAATATTTTCAGTGTCCAGTAGCACCAGAGACACAGATGAGACATTTTGGCAGTAATTATTTCAAAAGATGAAGACGATACTGCCAAAATGTATCATTTACAGGCTGTTAGAAAATATTCTGTGCATTGTCTCTTATTGAGTCACAAGGGTGTTAAAAAGCATTCATCATTCAAAGTTATTCATATCAGTGTAAAGTTAGTTAAATGATTTTTAAACTGCTATAACTCCACCTGCCACAGTTTCATCCCAGTGGAACAATCTGACCACATGTGCAGTGCCATTAAAAAGTATTTGCCCCTTCCTGATTTTTTTTCTTTGCATATTCGTCACAATTGTATGGGTGGAATTTCACCTAAACACTTTATGAAGAAAAGAAAAATTGGCCTTTTTGTTTGTGAGATATCATGAACATTTCGCAGCGGGTATCATCGTGATGCAGTGTAAGATATACTGCTCTTCCGCAGGGTCAGTGATGATGAACCAGTGCCTGCTGATGATGACCAACACCTCTCCCCAGTATCTCTAGAGGAAAATCTCTTTAAAAAATCTGAATTAATACAATTTCTGCTTCTACTTGTCCTAATCATTTTCTGAGTGTTGAATGCACCATTGGCATGTTTTAAAAAAAATTCTATACATTTTTTATATGAGTTAAAGAATGATCCAATTATTATTTTATTGTGTTCCAGCTAGTAAAATGTTATATATAACAAACAATCTAAAAAAAAATATTTTAAAAAATCACTCATTCATCGTCGTCTACACCGCTTAATTCTGTATACAGGGTTGTAGGAGCCCTGGAGCCTATCTGAGGAGACTTAGGGCACGAGATGAGGTACACCCTGGACAGAGTGCCGATCCATCACAGGGCACACCCAGTGGAAACCAACCAATCCAAACTCCATGCACACAAACCACAGGTGGGAATTAAACCCAGCCCCTGGAGGTGCAAGGCGAGAGTGCTAACCATTAAGCCATTGTGCTGGCCTGCAAATGCTAATACACAGTTACTTTAAATTTAATGGACTTCGAAAATGAAACGGATTAGCAAACAACAGATATTTTTTCTATTCATTCCACTGTTCCACATGCGCCATCATCACACCTTTTAAAATTTGATCCCAATGTATTGTTTTAAAGCAAAACAGCTCAGCTGAATACACGTCTCAACACATTCATTATGGATTAAGCGATCTTAGTTTGTCTACCATTTTTGGGTTATTAAGCAGCAGCAGCTTAATGTGAAGTATTTTCAAATGAACAAAAATTGAGAAATCTGTGAATTTGTTTGAATTGGGAATGATCTGAATCAACCTGGAACAGGAACATTCCCTGGAACATTAAAAATGTTAATAAGCCACCTGTAGCACTCAAATACAGTATATTTGTCTTATAAGTCATATTAACACCGTCAGTATTGACTGGTTTACACTTAATTTGTTAAATAAAGCTGTAATTTAGAGTGCCATTTGATCCATTATTATTATTATTCCAGTTTTTAAATAAAAGAAAATGAAAATGACGTATTAGTTATTAGCGCATAATTATTAGCTATTTAAATCAGCAGCACTAAAATTAAAACTTAATCTCTGATTAAAGTAGGAAGTCCAAGGAAGTCCAAGTTATCGAATCAGACAGAATATAAATCTACTGTACAGTATGTCTATTTATTCTAAAGTTTAAATAGTATTTCTCAGAATACAGCACAAAAATATTCACATTTGATGATAATGATAATTTATCATAATAAACCAAACACACAAAAGTGTGTTGTTTAAATAATACTGAATCAGGAATAACATCACCCATGCTTTATCTGTCCTCAACTTTCAGGAGTCCCTCATTAATTCCGTTCACACAGCAGTTTAAGAGAGAAAGCCAGGTCCACTGTGTATGCCAGTAAAGTGATGCTTGCCATCACGGTCTCACTCATTATAACAAGTCGATTTTTAGAATCCCCGAGTGCTTGTGTGAAGCAAACAACTGTGCCGACGGTATACATGATCAATCCCAGCAGACTGAAACTAGCGAGGAGTCGGTCAAATGGTACAGGGCTGCGCGCCGCACAGTCCATTAACATCACCAGGACCGTGCCTATGGACGGAAGCAAGCACACACTGTAGGTTACACCCAACACGCAGGTCCTCCAAATGTCTTCTTCCTTTACGGAGATGCTGAGCAGCACCAGCCCGATGATTCCTCCAAAGACCTGCAGCACCTTGAGAAGTCCAGGTACGGACGCCATGTAGCCTCGCTGGTGGCCATCGCTCTGTAATCGAATCAGTTGGAGCTCTGCAACGTAAGCCAGCGAAGTGAGACATGAACTCACACTTGCCGCTATGCCTTTGGCGTCAAAATGATTCCTTAAGGTCCATGCGAAGGCTAAAGAAGCAGAAAACGTCATGAGTGCACCAAGAGCTGCCACAGTGGCCGTGAGGTTCTTCCAGGAAAGCGGTAACAAGTTGTGGAACTGGATGAAATGGATGACCACAACAAGGAAGGTGAGGACAAAGAAAAGGCACCATGTTACCATGCAGAAGGTAAAAAAGGCAGTTTGGCCCGACTGGGGTTCCACAGAGGCCAGGCTGAACGTGAGGCAGCTGAGAAACCAAGCGCAGAGGCGAGCCACTGACAGCGGAGTGGTGAGGGTGCTAAGTTCTCCAAACGTGACTGGCATGATGCCACCGGTGCACGAAATTTAGACGACGTAACGTGATTATCCTTTTCTGCTCTTATGTATACACATAATCCATCTGGTTGTTAAATGAAATCCCCAGTTGTTGCAGAAATCCAAATCTAAAACATCTGTCCAGTACTTTAGGGACTCCTTCACAGTGAGCCTTCGACTTGGTTATGATGATGATGCGTGTGCACTGCTCTCATTCTCATACACTCCTAGACACACACACACACACACACACACACACAACAGGATATTTGCACGCCTACTCCCACTTCCTGAAGTTGCTTCTTCAGTACCGTTGTAGGCCCTGTGCAGCCGACCACATTAAAAGCTTCAGAGCACTGCAGTCTTCCTCTTTCCCACTCACCCTCCTGCTTTCGGCTACAGAAAACAAACCCACAGGCTTTCCACAAGTCTATTATTTCTAAATGCCACACAATTCTCCTTTAAATACAATAGATGTGAACGGGACTTGTGTGAGGTCTCTACTGTAGTCTTCCTCTCACCTTTAAGTGGGTGCAAAGCATGATAAGGAACTTAACAAAGGTTAAATGACAGCTATGCAAACAAGATTCTTCAGGCGTATTGGGGGACAGTTACTTTAAGGATCAGCAATTATGAAAATCAGAAACAGTAAGGTTTGAGAAAGGAAGGAGGCAAATTTAAACAATGTTATCTAACCATCAGAAACTAAACCGACGTTTTAAAGCTGTGGTTTAGAGTTTAGAGTTGGGGTGGGCACATATCCGAGCAGGTTTCTTTTTGTTCTTCTTGTTGATGTTCTTCTTCTGTACATAACCGATGAATTTTAATCAGTGTGCGAAACATTCACCCATGACACACCACATACACAAAATATAGGCTAAAAGCTTTTCTCACATCATAGGATGTTAAAATGACACTGCAGGAAGTAGATATAAAGCCCAGTCTATTTTTTATCCATTACACATATTCAGTGTGAAGACAGAGATGACAAATTTAGGGAAAATAAAGTGCTGCGGCGTCATCACAAACCACCGGACATCTTCACTCTTCAAACCGTGGAATAGATTCTATGTAAAATGGTCATGTGCAGCATCCTTCCTCAACTGGTTCTTCGATTATAGTGGTGGTGGAGAGCGTATCTAACACATTGCTCCAAAATCTTACATGATTCTCCGGACTGTGCGGGCCATAGCATATCATTTACGTTCTTTTCATACGCCATAATCCATTCGGCGAGCCCTCGGAAACTGTGCATGGAGATGGATAGAGATGTTTATAGAGAATGGACAGTTGATCCTTATCTAGGAACTCACTTACAAGTCTCTTGATGTATATTTATTTATTCTGATTGTTTCCATGCTAAAAGTAGGTGAATATACAGTATGAAAGACAGCACTGCCGAACAGAAAAGCTTTGACATTTAGTACTGTTAGAAGACAATCGAATGGACCATACACTTGTACTCGAGCATTGTTTTGTTTCAGAGGTTCTCAGTTCTGATTCTGCAACTCAGCCTGCTGCACATGCACACACCTCTGTTTAACTTCCTGCTTCCTGTACGATCATGAAGGACTTTCCAATCTTTTAATAGAGCTTAAGATATGTTTTTAACTTTGTAAACGACCATTATTAGAAAATAGAAGTAATACAAATATAAAGAATAAATACTCAGTTCTGATTGGTTAGAACAGCAGCAAATTTAGGTAATTGTTTGACATGCTCCACTTTAACAAGGATGTGCGTAGTCGCTAATATGATTGGAGTCTCCAGTGTGAGCACTTTGCAACACTCAAGTAGTAAAGGTGTTTCTTGAAATTTGATGACATGGGAAAGTCTTAGAGAGGAAACAAACATCAAAATAAGCTGATGGGCTTTAATGTAATCAGTAATAGATATTATTAGATATTAGATTTTCAGGTTGAAGCCCAACTACACGTCTGTGAAATAAAATTTTGTAGGTTGAATATCTTATGCCTTGTTTACTCTAAGTTGCAATCCTTTCAAATACACTTCCTGTTTAAAGTAGATTATTAGATCCGGCACACGACTAGTAAAAGTTATGACTAATTCATAACATCACTTTCACTCAACATTTTGATTTGAGCACATAACACTCTCATTTCGGCTATTCGACCTTGGACTGTCACAGATATGTTTGCTCCAACGGACCGTGGTTAACATACCATGATCTGTCCATATGTCTATAAAGATACAGTTTTTAAAAGTAAAAATAATGCACTTATTATGTTTCGGCATTAAGGTCGTTTCTGTGTCTTTTTTATACTCTGTGTATTTATGGTTAACTATCGTGTTGATTGGCTCTGTTAAGTGATGTGTATAGCCCTGCCCACTTCGAGGAAAAAAGTACTATACAGTCCCTGACCTACAAACAAGTTCCGCTCCAGGAGCACGCTTGTAAGTAGATTTTGTTCGTAATTCCAACAAAGTGAGTCTTATACACCTTTGATACAAATATGCAATGTAAAGCATAAAAAACCCAAACACACAGGTTTGGTGTTTTGATTCCACATTATACTTTTGCGAGACTTTGTCATTAAATCGCAAGGGGAATCCCGCTAACGCAGAGCTGACCTCATTTAATGGCGGAAAGGCTTGTACAGACGCCTTTTTGTCTCTGTCTTGTTGAGGATTTTCCGAATTTAGTATTACATTATTAACCATCCGGACAGATTTTCAGGATGGGCTCATATAATATACCGGACTTTTTATACATTTTATACAGTACATTCACTTACACACCGAAAGTATTGTACATAATTGTAAATATTGGTATCCGGTGCAATGCAGTGTCTATTCTGTTTGTACATCCGTAGTTTGTTTGTATCTGCGAAAATTCATAAATCGAATGTTCATAAGTCGGGGACTTACTGTATTTGTCCAAAGATAGTAATGGCTGCTGTAAGGTAATTTAGCACAAAACTGCTCATAACATCCCTTCTATTCAACATTTTGATTTGATTCATGATGCAGATTTAACTTCAGGCAAATACAGAAAGACTGGCAAAGTTTCATTAAATCCTGTCGAACCAGTTTTGCATGATGCTGTAACAAAATCAGCTGGACATAAACACAGATATACGGACATACAGACACACAGACATACAGACAGAATTGGTTTCTAGTCCTCCAATGTATGGAAAGTAAATATATCATTAAAAGAGCGTGTTCTGACCAATGTACAGACAAACGTACAGACAAAACCTTTTTGTATCTTTCAGGTCCTGAGTAGCTTTCTTTACTGGACGAAAGTTCTACTAAAATAGTAATGATCTGGTTTCGAACTGATTTTAAAATGTCAGCTCTGTTTCCTGAAATGTGTTTAAACCTTCGAACACCTGTGTGTTTATTTTTAGATATAATATGAGCTTGCTTGTGTGCGTGTGTGTGTGAATATAAGTGTGTCTAAGTATTGCATACACAGAGGTTTGCGTGGGTGTCAAGTGCGAAGGCTGAAGAAAAAGAAAACTGCTATGAAGTTTTACATGTTATTTTTGGATAGCAATCCCCAGGTATAGGTTAAGTTGCTAAAAACAGGAAATCTTAAAGACACAACCTCACACATGAATATTGTTTCCATAGCAATAGCAAATTGAGAAGAAGAGAAGATTGACTAATCCATTTTGACATTATACACCAGGGTGGATTTTCCCAACCACAGTAAGCTCATAACCTGGTCTTTTTCTATCACTTTTATCTTTTTATCTTTCACCTCCACTTGGAACTGGATACATTTATATACAGTATATGACTGCATAAACTTTTTTGATAATGGTGCATGATGTAAAAGCTCCATCTCCTACTTAATAAGATACAGTAATATTAAATGTTTCTTATTAAATGAGGACATATGGATACAAATAGAAATAGAAGTACTGTACATCACAGGAGTGGCACAGTCCCTGGTTTCCCCTGGATGGATTCTGAGCTCTGGTAACACACTAGGTGAAGTTTCATGTGTTCTCTTTGTGGGCGTGGGAGGTTCCCCAGTTTCCTTCCACCCCTCAAAAACATGCCAGTAGGTGCACTGGTGATTGTAAATTTCCCTTACATGTGAATAAGTGTGTGAATGTGACTATTCTGATTTGTTATTTAAAGTATAAATAACATGAATGTTGTACTGGGGAATTAAGAGGCTTGATCGCTTTGCTTGCTCCAAGCCCCATACACAGCAGGCTGTGGTGCAGTGAGTGTTCTGATATTTTTCTTCCATGGCCAGAATCGACTTTTTTCAGCAAATTGTTCTGCATTGATTTTTCTGTGGGATCAGAAAAAGTTCTGTAGTTGCTTTAAAATGAATGAGGTTCAGCCATAATATTAAAACCACCTGTTTATTTATGGTGCAGCTCCTCCTGGTGCCACCAAGGCAGCTTTGACCTGACCTCTAAAGGTGTGCTGTTGTATTTGGGAGGAAGACATTAACAGCAGATGCTTTATGGCCTATAAGTTGCAAGATGGGGCCTGCATGGGTTAGACTAATTGTCCAGCACATCCCACAGATGTTTGAGCAGATTGTCATGCTCCATAAAACCTGAAGCATTTTTGCAGTGTGTCAAGGCACAGTATGCTGCTAAAAGAGGCCACTGAATACAGTTGACATAAAAGGGGCGTGCTTGGTCTACAGTAATTTTCAAGTAGGTGATATGCTTACTTAAGTAACATCCACATAAACTGCAGGACTTTAGCTACAGTACAGTATGTAGCCGCATACTCACCTGAGACGTACCACGTGTTTTGACACCATTCTATTTGAGCCAGCGTTTCCCAAAGGTGGTCCTTGTAGGGATCATTTCTAGAAGACTGCATACCAGGAACCAGGAGAAAATACGGTGGGTGCATTTGTGAGAAAAAAGGTCGGGTGCATTTGTGAGAAAATACGGTGGGTGCATTCATGAGAAAATACGGTGGGTGCATTCATGAGAAAATACGGTGGGTGCATTCGTGAGAAAATATGGTGGGTGTATTTGTAAGAAAATATGGTGGGTGCATTTGTGAGAAAATACGGTGGGTGCATTCATGAGAAAATACGGTGGGTGCATTTGTGAGAAAATACGGTGGGTGCATTCATGAGAAAATACGGTGGGTGCATTTGTGAGAAAATACGGTGGGTGCATTTGTGAGAAAATACGGTGGGTGCATTTGTGAGAAAATACGGTGGGTGCATTTGTGAGAAAATACGGTGGGTGCATTCATGAGAAAATACGGTGGGTGCATTTGTGAGAAAGTCATTTTTTTCTTTGCAAAGCAGATTGTGTTTGTTTGTTAAATTTTGGCACATAATTAACTCCATAAGGTGAGCGCTATCAGTCCTGTGTCATGCCAACAGTAAAGTATCCTGAGACCATTTATGTGTAGGGTTGCTTCTCAGCCAAGGAAGTGGGCTCACTCACAATTCTGCCTAAGATCACAGTCATGAATAATAAATGGTACAAAAACCTTTTTTTGAGAGCAACTTTTCCCAACCATCCAAGAACAGTTTGGTGTAGAACAATGCCTTGTCCAGCATGATGGAGCACCTTGTCATAAGGCAAAAGTGATAACTAAGTGACTCTGGGAACAAAACATCAAAATTTTGGGTCCATGGCCAGGACCTTAATCCCATTGAGAACTTGTGGTCAATTCTCAAGAGGCGGGTGGACAAATAAAAACCTAGTAATTCTGACAAACTCCCAGCATTGATTATGCAGAAATGAGCTGCCATTAGTTAGAAGTTAATTGACAGCATGCCAGGGTGAATGGCAGAGGTCTAGAAAGAGAAATCAACACTGGAAATATTGACTCTTTGCATAAACGTAATGTAATTGTCAATAAAAGCCTTTGACTCATATAAAATGCTTGTAATTATAATTTAGTATATCCTAAAAACATCTGACAAAAAGACCTAAAAACACTGAACCAGCAGACTTTGTGTAAATTAATATTTGTTTAATTCTCAAAACTTTTGCCCACGACTGTGTATATACGTAAATGAAACCTGAAACCATGTGGTTAAACATTTTGTTAACTAAAGTGTTGCATTACTTCATCATTTTCCATTTCTGTCTTATTTTTGGTGCTTCCTGTTGTTGCTGCAGCTCTTGTAATGCTGATAACTTAGTCAATGAATCATTGAATGACTGACTCACTCAGCCCTACCTGATTTGCAGATGTTGTGGGTGTACTGCCATCTAGAGGCAAACACACAGAACAGCACTCCAAGGTTCATCTTCACAGTGAGGACTTTTCTCTATTCTTTAGCAGGACTCAATTAAGCTGGGAACACCTAATATGATTTTATGTTTTGTTTTACATACATACATGTGAATATTTTCAAACATGATTTTATTAACATCAGTGATGTATTTATTATTATCCTTCACAATGATGTTTCCATGAGTCATTTATAGTGTGTGAATCACATAACAATGATTTTCTTTATAATCATGTGTACAATGTTTACAATGTGTATGTAAAAGGGGTGTTCAAGTCAAACCGAGACTACGGTGGTGTAAAACATTAAAACTTTTGAATGGTGCAGACGTTTCGAGAAAAGCCCTATCCTGACTGCTGATCTCTTGACTTGTTAGAAACTTGCAGAAGAGACACATCTGTCTGTAGAAACAGTGCGCACAATCATTTATAAACACCACTTGCACATTACAGGAACTCGGTTGAGAGTTATTAGCACATTAAAAAAAATTGCTAATAAACACCAATATGAGTGGTCTGGTGCGGAATACAACATACTAAACAGCCAGCAATGCAGCTCAGCAACTTCAGCATGTCACTTCACATAGACACACACTAACTCGCCTTTTTTTGTAGACTGTCATGATTATATTTCAGTTTCTGAGTTTAATTGAAAAAATTAAGCAAAATAGGTAACAATATGAAATGTATTCAAATATAAGTGGCACAGTGGCTTAGTGGCTGGCCTTGCACCTCCAGGGTCCAGGTTTGATTCCCGCTTGGGTTCAAACCCCCGCCTCTGTGTGCATGGAGTTTGCCTGTTCTCCCCTTCTCACTGTGCCTGGTTGATTTCCACTGGCTTTTCCGGTTTCCTCCCTCACTTGTTCCCAAATTGCCCATAATGTGGGAATGCATACGTGTGTGTGTGAGTGCCCTGTGATGGCTTGCCACCCTGTCCAGGATGTATCTCCACCTCGTTCCCTAAGTCTCCTGGAATAGACTCCAATCCTGTGACCCTGAATACAGGATGAAGCGGCTTATACGAGTAATAAAAATCTCCACAATTACCTGATTTGAATCCGATCAATCGAGCTTCATGGTAATGAGTATCCTTATGCGTAAAGAAAACCTGCGTTTCTCGCGTAAACGCGCCTGTGGATAAATAAGACGTACACGATCAGTGCTGATTGGTTGATGTTGAGATTACTGATGACTGACACACAGCAGTGCCAGTGTGTGTGTGTGTGTGTGTGTGTGTGTGTGTATGTATATGTGTATGTGTATGTGTGTGATATAATCTGTTCAAAGTGTCCATAAACTGCAAGGAATACAACTGCTAGTAAGAAACTTAAGACAAAGACCAAAGACACAACAAAAGAGAGCACCTTGGGAGAACAAAAAAAAATTGGCCCCAACAACAAATAGTACTGTTAGCAAAGGAAGGAAGGAGGTTAATAATCGACTCCTCTCACATTCTGTTGTCGTTTCCAGCGTTTCACAAAGGCATTTAGCGGCGACTGGGATCAAAGCGCTGCCGACCCCTTGCTGCTCAGCCCAAAGGCCCACCGGCCAATAGTCTTTCACCGGCCTAATAATATCGCCTTTATGCCGTTAATAAACTGCACACTTCAGTCAGTCCATGTCATTATGTGGAGCTTAGCGAGCTAATCGTTTAAAAAAAAAAAAAAAAAAGGAGAGACACGCATACACACACACACACACACACATACACACACATACACGCAAGGCTTTGAACCAGAGCGACATTCTGTCACGCCGTGCAGGGGAGAGAGACGGCAGGGGTGTGTGGATGCAACATCAAAGAGTCGCCACTGTTTCAGGACGCAGTCACAGACAGACAGAACAGCCAGAGGAGCAACAAAAGGCACTAAGCTGGCAAAAGCTGCAAAACGACCCTCGATGCCAGGGTCTGGTTCACGTGTAGTTTGTGTAATTAACCGTTCAACTTCCCTATTCTCTGTGTGCTTATGCAAGAAGCAAACAGCCCAGACTTGAAGAGCGCCATTGGCGGCGGTGCAGTTTGTACCGACCGTACATCGAGTTCAGGATTTCATGGTTTCGAGATGAAACATGGCAGCAGGGCAGCGCGGCCCCCCACTGTCCAACAACATGGAGGGGAAAACGGTTTGGTTGAAATAAATTGCCGAATTCTCTTGCTTTGCACCCAGGTTTTCACCCAATAAACTTCAGTTCCAACTCGCCAATTTATCCCTGACCGGGATAAATTGCTGCAAGATAAACGAAATGAACATGGCAGAATATTTGAAACAAACATCCACCCAATTACCCAAGCCAGCAACACTAAACGATGGACGGCCACAATGACCTATAGCTTCATGCCAGTGGTCACTGCTGTAAAAACAAAAGACAATTACGTTGCTAAGAACCCTACCCTGGAAACTTATAGGTCCACACTAATGCCTGTTTTTGGATTATAGGAGGAAACCATAGAACCTGAAGGAAATCCACCAAGCATGGGTAGAATTTGGGTAAACAACGACCGGAAGTGAGATCGGAGAATTTTTTTTTTATGAGATTGAAAAACAAAACAAAACAAAACAGCAACAAAAGAACAAAAAACATCACACCACACCCATGGTCAGGGAGTTAAATTGGCTCAAGCTCCTGGGAAAATCGGCTAAACTAGTAGCCAAGTTATTCGCCTCCTTCTGTGGTGCGGTAGGAGAGCTTAAGCTCTCTTTCTCTCAACCACTCCATTATTCACACCGGCCCTCTGAACAGGGCAGATCTTTATTCACCCTCACTGCCTCCTGCTGGCCCTGGCTTCTTTGCGCTCGGTCTCTCCCCCTGTTGCTCTTTCTGCCTCTCTCCTTGAAGGAAAACAGAATAAGATGGACTGAGGAGGGGGGTCCAGACCATGCTGCTCCCTTCTTTTATGTGAAACAGATGAGAGAGAGAGAGAGAGAGAGAGAGAGGGAAAAACTGGGAAAGTTAGAATAAGAGAGAAAGAAAGTGAAGAGAGAGAGGACTAGAGAGTGGTGATAGAAGGACATGGTGTGTGTGTGTGTGTGTGTGTGTGTGTGTGTGTGTGTGTATTGAGGGATCTGTAGAAGCGTTGCCAGGAGCAGCAGGTCTTTAAGCCACAGAAGGATTGTGTTTTAGGTCTGGATTTACAGCACTGACTTCCCATGGAGCTGCACTGCATGGGCCCAGGGCCTCTCTCTTATTGACCCTGCTCGCTTACATTCTTCCTTTCATTTTTCGCCCTCTCTTCCTCCATCCTTCTCTCTCTTTTCTTTCTTCTTTCTCTTTCTTTCCTCAATTCTTTATCTCTGTTCCTTCTGCTCTTCCTTTTCTTCCTTCCTACTCTCTCTCTCTCTCTCTCTCTCTCTTCTTACGAAATCATTCCGTTCTCCTTCCTTTTTTCTACCTACCTGGCTTATTTCCATCTTTTTTCCTTTTTTCTTTTTCCTTATTACCTTATTTGTTTCTATCTTGACATTCCTTTCTTCTTTCTCTCATTTTCCTTATTTTTTCACTTTTCGTTCGTTCCTTCCTTTCGTCCTTCCCTGCGTCTTTCTTCTGTTATCCTTCCTTCCTTTTCCTTCCTATTGTTTCTCTTTCCTTCATTCTCTTTCTCCCTTTCCCTTTACTCTTTTTCTCTTTCCTTCCTTGCTTCCTTCCTTCTCTTTCCATCCTTCTCTCCTATTTTCCTTCCTTCTGTAAATTATTCCTTTCTCCTTCCTTTTTTCATCCTAACCTCCTCATATCCATCCTTTTCTATTCTCCCTTCTTTCTTCCTACATTCTTTCCTTCTATCTCTTTTCTTTCTTTAATTTTACCTTCTTTCTTTTCCCTCTCTTTCCTTTTTTCCCTTCTATCCCCTTACGTTCTTCCTTCTTGCTCCTGCTTTCCTACCTTACTTACTTATCAAGTATATCAGTCTATTCTGATCCCACTAAATTAAGAGGAAGTAGGTAAAAGAGAAAATAAACTGGACTGAATGATGAGAAAACAGAAAGTAGAAGTGAAAAAGAATGAGAGGATGATAAGGAGTTTTAGGACATGACCATGAAAAAAGATGAGGAGTAGGTGCAGGACGTGATGCGAGAAGAACAGAAGGAGAATGAAAAGAAAACAGAAGAGTGATATAATGAAAAGAAGAAGTAAGTTGGTGATGAGAGGTAGATGAGAAGAATGGAAACAAGAGGAAAAAAAAGCTCAGTTGATATAAAGTGTGGTGGAAACTGAGTGGACAGAATAGACTGAATGATAAAGAGGAGGATAAAGAAGGAGAAGAAGAAAGAAATAAAGAAGATACGCAAAAAAAATGAGAACTAGGTTTGGGCATCGTGAAAAAGAGAAGGATGAGATTAAGAAGGATGTGACAAATAAAGAGGAAGAGATTGAAAAGAGGAAGGAAAAAGGGAAGAAGTGAAGGAGGAGGACGGGTAGACAGTCATGACGGAGGACGAGGATGGAAAATTCGAAAAGACAAAGCAGATTAAAAAGGTTTTCCTTAGATGTTTTGTATGTACGATGACCAACTGTTTCTCTCTCTCTCTCTCTCTCACACACTAACACACACACACACACACACACATCTTCCCATTCTCTGTTCTTTAATCCTGTCATTGAGTTTAGTTTGACAGCTGATCAAAGATGTAGCACAGACACAGGACACCAGATGCCAAACTCTGCACTAAATCCCCTCCTCTCCCACACACACACACACACACACACAGTTTGTGGAAAAGTTTCTTTCTGCATGAGTGGTGCTGTCCTGTTGGTGCTGTCAGCAAATAAGAACTTTTGCAGACACACACACAGAGAAAAGGATCAGAATGAGGACACACCGCTGCAGGGGTTAATATACACACACACACACACGCACACACACACACATATGTGTACACACATACACACACACCCAGGTATTGTTAGGATGACAAGCATCCAGCCCACAAAAGCTGACAGAAAATAAGGCAGAGGAGTATATAAAAACCTAAATAAAACACACACCATGTGACACTGATGTCGTCTTGGAGCATTCTAAAAAAAACAAAATGTAAATTTCACACTAGACATTATATATCTGTGGAGCCAAGAAACTACAGATTTCCTGAATGCTAATGTCTATACATTTTACCTGTACCTCATCCACAAATAAAACCTCGCTACATCTACGAGAACACTGTCATAAACAAGATAAGAATAATTACAGGAATTCAGGTATACACTAGAGAAGCTAGGAAGGGGTGCCAATGGATCGTGTAAGGAATTCATCCAATTACTGTTGTAGCATTTGGTAGACAAGTTTATACAGAGTGACTTACAATTGATGTGAGCCATTGACAGTCTTGCTCAGGGGCCCAACAGTGACAACTTGATGATGCTTGGGTTTGAACCTGTGACCTTCTGAACAGTTGGCCAACTTAACCACTGAGCTACTCTAGACCCAATTCCAAGGATCCCTTAAAAATGCTTTAAATCTATCAAGGACTCCAAAATCTGAGACACTTTTCTGTTTACCAAGGATGAAAAAAGTGGTTATTTGACATAATGTTGCCTCCCTGTTGGCTCAAAACTTTCCCTGGGCATCATCTACTATGCCATGGACATAGCCACTAAGACTGTTCATCGGACAAGAGGCTGGAGCCAGAAGCCTCACTTTTTTTGGTAGTTTGTGTAAATTGACTCAATGCCTCAAAGTCCTCCCATGTGGCTAGTCTTTATCATCCTTGCACAACGTAGTCATGTTGGATCTGGAGACTGTCCTTGGAGAACTGGGTTTGAAGGGACACCATCATGCACACACTCCATGACACCAGTTCATAAACCAACATGTTTTTCGAAGTGTGAGAAAACCGAGAACCCAGAGAACCCTACATGAACATGTGTTGGACATTTGAACCATTGCACAGTGAGATTTCTCTTGAAAATGCAACATTTTTCATATGGGATTGTTAAGGGACAGCTCCGCCTGAGAAGTCACGCCTGAGTAGTCAGTTCCATCGTCCTCTGTGAATCTTGGTAAAAATCTGTCCATTCTTGGTTGATTTTGATTGAAAGTAGGTTTGGTTAACCTTGTACATAGAATATGAGCGTTATAGCATTTAGATTTACCTTTTTATAAATACCTTGATGAACTGGGTAAGGCATATCCTCTAAACATATTGATTTCTGGTGTTTTCTATGGTGCCGCCTGGTGGTGCAGAATGGAAAAAAACACTGCAAAGCTCAAAAAAAAAAAAAACCTTATGGAAGTTTGACAGCAAAGGTTTCTTACATAAATCTTATATGATGCCACCAGAAAGGGAACAGCTGTGCAAAATAACTCATTAAAATCTGTCCAGATTCTTTCAGATTTTGTTCATCTCTAGCCTACAGACACAAGAACATTAAATCCCACAGCTGCAACTAATTTATCATAAATTGACCACAGAGACTTAAAAATTATGACTTGGAATGAGTTGTTCAAGGGCTTATTATGTTAGAAGTACTGATGAAGGATGGACGTGAATGAGTGTACTTTTAACAGTAACCTCGTCACAGCATCTTTGCTTTTCAAGTATCCCCAGTATCCCCTTTGTAAATGTTAATTTAATATTTGGTTTAATTTTAAAGACACTCGATTATTAGGATTAGCCTGCATTTCAAATCTCTTTTTCCTATCAGCAGAAAAGTTTCACCTATAGTTTTGTCCTCTGACCACAAAAAGACAGAAAAAAAAAATAACAGAGTTTCCTACAAGCACCTTATAATCAGGTGTGATTGGCAAACTTTTAATCCCAACCTCCAAAAAAGAGCAAAAGCTTTTAAGCAGTTCTGAAACTGTGATGTGCATTGTGAGGGAAAAGGAAGAAGATTCCCGCTGCTAAATTGGAGGAGAATGTGACAGATTTAAAAGACTGTCAGAGAAAAGAGAAAAGACGGAGGGAAAAAGATGAACGGCTCATAAGCGAACAGGTTCCTTTGAACAACCCTCTTCAAAACTGAGCCGGTTCAAAGAGTCACCAAACTCCCACTGATTCGGAAAGATAAGACAGAAGTGCAGCGGCTTTCTCTCTCACTGTCTCTCTCTCTCTTCCTCTCTCGCTCTCTCTCTCTCTCTCTCCCCCCCCTTATTGTATATTTACACACAATATGAACAAAGACATTAAACAGTGAACATAATTAACTTCAAATGAAACACTGTATTTTAAAACAAGTACCGCCAGGAAATGAGAGAAATGTAACAATTACTTAATTAGTCATAAAGGATGTTTGTAAATAGTGGTCATTTGGGTCAACATAGCTTTCTTGTCAGGTCAAAACATTTTTAACCATTCTTCACTGTCCCCCCTTTTTTTCTTTTTTGTTTCACCATTATGTATAAACTCTAGATGTTATTGTGTATGAAGAGACCAGCAGTTCCAGTAACACTCAAACTACCCCACATGGTACCAACAATCTCCAGGGGTCACCTCTGGCCCCTTGGTCCCTAGTTGGACTAGAGAGGTTCCTAGATGGGGAGGGTGTAAACAGTGGTTAAAGCGACTGACCTGTATCTACATAGATTTGCAGCCCATAGATTTTATGTGCTGGTGTACTGGTGTTAAATATGTCTGGTATCTCTAATTCACTAAATCCAAACCACAAGATTTGAAGCACAGCCAAGGGGTGTATTTTCTATATTGCTTATTTGGTATAGGGTCGCAGACTCGTGTCACTAGGCGGGTGTATACTCTGGCTGGGGGTGTGTGCGTTTATTATACTGTATGTCTTATATTTTATAGTATACATACAGTAGTTGTTATAGAATTATATTTACAGTTCTTTTAATTGGCAGAACAGTGGCTTAGTTGTCAGGTTCTGGATTTGATTCCCGACTCGGGTCTGTGTCTGTGGAGTTTGCATGTTCTCCCGGTGCTTGGTGGGTTTTCTCCACATACTTTGGTTTCCTCCTACAGTCCAAAGACATGCAGATTAGGCTAATTGCCGTTCCCAAATTTGACATAGTGTGTAAGTGATTATGCGTGTGTGCCATTTGATGGATGTGAACGCCTCATGATCTAAGTCTCCAGACAATCAGTAAGTAAGAAAGAGTTCTTTTAGTTGTTATAAGTTGTTAATTTAGTTGTTAAAAAAATATATATCACTATACACAAAATATTACTATACACACTTCCCACATGTTTAGGAAAATAAATATGTACAGACTAGTAATAGTGCGTAAATCTGGGATATGTGGGATTTTACTGCCCAAGGGTCCCTGGTTTGCAAAAGTTCTGCATCATTTCCTATAACAACATCCTCCGTCTTATTTTTGTCGAACAGCAAAATAATATTATTTATCCAGTCAAAATAGAAAGTGTTATAAACAAATATACATTTTTGCATATCTTTATAATGAGGGGAAAAAACATTGTGTTTGTTAATTGCAACAGTTGATGAAAGCATGTATAAGTTTTAATAATATAGATGGCCCAGGATTGAGCCTTGGGGAATGCCTTATGATACAGAATGAAACTGTATAAACACTTGTGTAGCGTCTAAAGGCAAAACTAAGAGCCCTTGTCTCAAATCACTGTTTTAGTTATATCAAGGGTGATTAAACTCTCTAAGTGCTTCAAGATTGAATAGCTGAGAAAATGGACTCCTTGCCAGTTGGGAGTTGGGAGACTAACTGATCTACAGGGATCATTTGCTTTGTAAACCTTTTTATGCTTTTTCATCATATTCTCATCAGGCCTGTCTTTGTTTCCTCTCTCTCATGTGACACTTGCCCAAACAATGATGGCTGGAAACCATCTTGCAATAGATTTACTTGCAAAGCATACACACTCACTCCCTAAAATCATCCCCTTTCCTCCCACTCCCTCGTGCACCTTAGCCCCAGACCCCTGCACTTCCCTGTTACGCCCCACAAAGATCCGCCGGCATCAAAGCTCCGGGATCGCTCTTTGCTTTCTCCTCCCGTTTCTTCTCCTCCGCTTCCACTTCGCTTCCATCCCGCTCCTGATTCATTCTCATTAAGAAACCTTCAAAGGCCCCCCGTAGATTTCAAGGCAAAACGCAAGCGAATTGCTAATCACACTTTTAGGGTGCTGCGCTCAGCTCTTTCTCGTCTTAGCGTGCTATCGCTCACTCCTCCTTCTTGCTCCTTTTAAGCTTTGCCAGATAAAGAAAAGGACACGAAAGAAGGAATTAGGCCAGCGGAGGTATTAATAAATCAAGAGATGCTTTATGCAGCTTATGTAAGAACCTCAAGAATTTCTAAACGACTAATGGTCGGAACATATGTCATAGAAAGATTGATATTTCACGGTGAAGAACATCCTGTAGGAAAATGGACATGCAGTAGATCTTTTTTTTTTTATCTAAATAGGCTAAGAGTTAGAAACTTGGCATAATGCTTAGTTGGAAATCTGATGACTAAAGTGCTGATGTCATTATGTCATATACAAATGAGTAATTTCACACTTCCATTGCTCCACTGCCATTTTCCACCTGAAACACAAAATATATACAGTATTTTAACCCATCTTTGATCTTTGGCCAAAATATCTTATTTTTAACAAGGTTTCTTTGGCTGCATTTTTGCTCTTAAATGATGTTTCAAGAAGGCTTAATTTGTCATATTTTATTCATGATATTTGAAAGCAAAGTGTAGTTACAGTGGGCAATAACCATTAAAAAAATTCTCAGTGCTGTAGATATTTGATTAATGTTTTTACACAGATGATGTTGTAACAGATAAATTATCTGTTTTAAAATGTATTTTACCCTTACTTTACATGGATATTTTGAAACAGTATACTGATTATACACGAATAGAACCCCAAAAAATGCCCAAATATTGAGATTTTCAATTAAATTAAATTCAATTCAATTTAATTTTATTTATATAGTGCTTCTAACAATGGTCATTTTCTCTAAGCAGCTTCACAATTTAAAATTGCTTTTAAATTCACAGCTTTAAAATTATGGAAATGTGTAGGAGCAAGTAAAAATGTGTATAGATCATAATGATCAGATTGTTCCTAATGAGCAAGCTAAGGGCGACTGCGGCAAAGAAAACATCGCTGAGATGGCAATACGAAGAATCCTTGGGAGAAACCAGACTCAACAGGGAACCCATCCTCATTTGCGTGATATCAGATAGCAGGAATTTTATGCTGACATACTGTGTATTAGGCAGCTGGAAGTTCAATATAACAGAAGATGTCCAAGTTAACATGGAGTTCAGTTCAGTTCGGCACCAGGATGTGTCAGACAAGTGCAGCATATATATTTAGCTCAAGACCATCATGAAGCAGAATCCAGCTGAAGGTGGTCCTTCTCTGGAGGCCTCAGGATCCTTGCAGGGTTGGCCTCTGTCTACTGAAACTGGTACAATCTCCAGATGGCTTGGGATGGGTAGAAAAAGAAAATACAGGTGGAAAAGAATTAGTGTAGTTGCCGTTCATTATATTAGCAGCACTAGATGAGAATGTGCATTTAAATGTACTGAAGTATAAGGTTATGGGGTAAATTATGTTTATGCCAGGCTAAAAGAATGCGTCTTGAGTCTGCTTTTAAACTGGGACACTGTGTCTGAGCCCCAAACATTATCAGGAAGGCTACTCCAAAGCTTAGGTGCTACCCCCTTTTGTGGACTTTGATATTCTTGGAACTATCAGAAATCCAGAGTTTTGTGGTCCTTAGGAGCACTTCACTGTAACATGTCAAAAGCCTGGTAGGCAGTGCAGGGATGATCATCCCTAGTATTGATCATATTTTCTTGTTCTGGTGGGAACTCTGGCGACTACATTTTGGACTACCTGTAGCTTGTTTATTGAGGATGCAGGACAACCACCTAGTAATGCATTACAATAGTCTAGTCTGGAGGTCAGGAATGCATGAACTAGCTTTTCTGCATTAGATATGGATAAAATGTTCCTAAGCTTGATAATATTTGTATGGTGGAAAAATACTGCTCTTGTAATATTGGAAATATTATTTTTAAGGGACAAGTTGCTGTCTAATATTATGCCAAGATCTTTCACTGTCGAGCTGGTAATAGTACATCCTTCTAAGTGCAAGTTAGATTGTGAGAGCATTTGTCTACTGGTTTTTGGACCAATAAGTTATATTTCTGTCTTATCTGAATTTAGTTATTTAAAATTATCGTCATCCAATCTTTTATATCTTGGACACACTCAGTTAATCTAGACAACTTGGATATTTCATCCGGTTTTGCTGAGATGTATAACTGGGAATCATCAGCATAAAAGTGGAAACTAATCACCTGTCTTCTAATGATCCAAAGAAAGCATGTATATAGAGAACAGCAGAGGTCCTAATATTGACCCTTGTGGGACCCCATATTTTACTGGCATTACACCGGACAGTTCTCCATGTTAATCCACAAAATGGTATCGATCGGACAGGTAGGATCTAAACCATTTTAGTGCATGTTCCTGAATACCTATGTGAGTTTGAAAGTAATCTACGAGAATATTATGATCTATAGTGTTGAATGCAGCACTAAGATCAAGTAAGACGACCATTTAGATGCAGCCTTGGTCTCAAGCTAAGAACAAGTCATTTGTGATTTTAACTAGTGCAGTTTCTGTACTATGATGGGGCCTGAAACCTGACTGCACTCTAAAAAATAAAACTGTGCTGTACTCAATTTTTTTGGTGAAACATTTTTACACTTAAAAATATTGAGTAAATATAAAAAAATATAAAAATCATGTAAAATATACTTCATGAATTGAGTACAAGTCAGTAAAAAAATTAAGTAGACATGAATAACTATATTTAGTACAATGATGTACAAAATTGAGTAAATGTAATGAAAATTTGAAGTTAATGAAAAGTGAAAATGAGTAAAATAATTGAGTACATATAGTTGAAATGGAAGGTAGAAGATACTTAAAATTATACTATTATTTAATAAACAAATGTGCTACATTTACTAAATATTTTAACTGAATGAAAGAAACAATACACACATTTTAATTTTAATTAAACATTTATTTGCCAAATTTGACAAGACATGAAGTCTAAACTCAACCTGGTTTACTTTGCAAATGACATGTAACAAGATCATAAACAAAGAGCTGAATTTATCTTATTAGTAAACAGTTTCAGAAACAATACTCCTGCCACAAGTATTATACAGTTAACATGTGGAAAGTAGACTTTTGTATTAGAATCTGATGAGTCACATTTTACATCTGAAAGATTGCACACCTTCACACTTCAGTTTCCTGCAAACTGTGGGATCCATACTGTACAAATGTGTGTGCAGACCTTCTCAGGTCTTAAAGAAGCAATGACAGTCCAAATGAAGACAGGACACTAAATATCCATGACCAACAGTACCATGCTTCACTCGGTAATGATCGAAATTCCTTTTGATGACGCGACAAATGTGCAGAGCTTACACCGCCATCCCATAATGCTGGCACCTAAAAAAGGAACAATAGTATACAAGTAAGTACAAGTTTGACTGTTACTATAAAGTCTACCAGACTGGTAAAATAGTACTTCTGTTCAAATACATACTTTTTGGCCTAATAGTCTATTTCTATCTTTGATTCAATGGTTACACATTTAATACTTCTGTAACATTTAAAAAAGTTGACATTTACCTTCTGTTTTATCTCTATTCAACTTCTCTTCATTAGTGGTGTTGGTGCTGTGAAAGAGATATAGAAAATATATATAACATGTTTCACACAAACACACACAAAATTAATCAGTTTTAGGTTCTTTTACTTACATATCAGAACATACATAATGTCTCACTTCAATATTTTAATTTCATATTACTTTCTCCCAATTCTAATTCTGAGAGAAATGTTGTATTTTCACTAAATCTTTATATTTCATAGCTTTAGTTATTAGTACAGTACTTAGCACATTTATTTTATAACATCTGCTGCTGCGTGCTCAGTGTTTAATCATGTTAAAAATACTCATATACAGTAACGGATAAAACACTGCCAGAACCCGGACACTGCACCTCATTTCTGCTGTTTAAACCGGATTTGGTCCGCGTTTCCTCCTTAAAGTGTCGGAGTGACCGAGCAGACTCGCGGTTCAGTGTGTGAGGTGGACCGGTACACATGCGGTAATTATTTGAACATGTTAGTTTTATATCCTCGCCACAGTGGCGGTTGGCTGCGCAAAATCACCGCATTTGGCGGGAGAAATTCAAATATTGCGGCCCAACCGCCGCCGGTTACACCGAGAAACCCGGACATGCACGCGCTGCTGCTCGGTGTTAAATCTCTCCTTTTACACCAGATTTTAAGTGTCCGTATTAAACGCGCTTTAGCTGATCAGTTTGGTGGTTGGAACAAACAAGCTAAATCACTATGAACCCCAGGACTGGCCTGTTGCTAGCTATCGTTAGCTCTGGAGCTCGGCTGTGACAGGATTCAGAACAGTAACTCACACCCTATAAAGTTGTGTGTGCAGGCAGACAGAGTCATTATTACAGTAACTTGTGTTAGCTGTTTACTCACCAGGATTTGTAAGGAATGTTCCAGGTGCTTCATGTCCATTCTCACATCCTCACAGCCTCCTTGTCTCTGATGTTACACCAGACTTCCCATGAGCACTTGCACAGGGCAATTTACTCAATTATTTAAGTTTTTGTTGTTAAAAATAAAGAATATTGAGTTGGAATAATTTATAATTGTAGTTCTTGAAACTAATCAGTACAATTACTCCATTAACAGATATTTTGATTTAAATGTATCAAAAAATATTAAGGGCATGTTAAAAATATAATTCAGTTAGTCAAATACTGATTTTTACTAGTGAAGTAAACTTAAATTATAGTGTAAATTTAAGACAAAATGAATAATTGTTTTTTTAGGCATTTATTTTGATTTGTCTAACTTAAACAATCATGTATGTGACTATTAGAGATTTTATTAAGGTAACATAACTTTTTTATAACTGTGAAATTTACAAGGCCACAGGATCATTTTTTAGAGTGTGATATTCTTTGAATATATTGTTTTCCCGTAAGAATGCGCACATTTGAGCTGTAATTTGTTATTTTATTATGGTCTAGGTTAGGTTTTTTTTTTTTTTTTAAAGAAGAGGCTGAATAACTGCCAACTTGAATGATTTAGGGACAAGACCTAAATATATTGAAGAATGTTTAGAAGTGGCTCTTCAGGTGTTTGAATTGGATCTAACAATCACGTTGTTGATTTAGCTGTGGTGATAAGTTTGTACAGCTCGTCCTGTCCTGTAAAGTATTAAAAATCTAGATGTGGAGCTTTAGGCTGGACTGGATCACGAGATGCTGTCAGAGGTTTTTTTCTGATACAATCGATTTTTTTTCATTGAAGAATCTTATAAAGTCTTCACTACTAAACTGTGATGGTATACTCTCTGCAGATATCTTAGGTTTTGTTAGTCGAGCCACTGTACTAAATAAGAACCTGGGATTGTTTTGGTTTCTTGCTATCAATTTGCTTAGATGCTCGGCCCTTGCAGCTTTTTGCATTCACTAAGCATTTACAGCATTCACATTATAAAGAGGGTTGTTGCAACAGGAAAATAACCATCACATACCAAACATTCAGTTAATACACTTTAGACACTTTATAAAACCTCTTACTTGGGGCTTGTGCTTTTTAGCATCTGAACACTTCTATTATTTATTTATACATATACAGTGTGGAAATACACTGCCAAGCCAATAAAAAAGGTCACCACCTGGATTTAACTAAGCAAATAGTTAAGAGCCTTCCATTTGATAATTACTGATAATAATTATTGATTATAACTAATATAGTGAGTAGCTTCTTATTTCTTTAAACAACCATGTCAGAAAACATATCCTGAGGTTGTGGCAAAGATGTTACTCTGTTTCAGAAGGTTCAAACTGTTCTGCATCAAGCAAAGAAAACAACTAAGGACAACACTGAAACTACAAAAATTGGGTTAAAAACTGAAAAATGCATTATTTAAATCTGGAAGGATAGTAGTGAACCATTAGGAAGAAATGTGGTCGGAAAAAAAATCCTAAATTAACTTGACGGGAGAGCACTTAAATCATTAACAAAAGTTCCACAGTAGAACCCAGGGCTATGTTTAAGAGTGAAAATAAGAGTGTTTCTACAGACACAATGGCAAGAGGGATTGGGACTAAACAGCTGCGTAGCCTTAAGAAAACCACTTACTGTATCAGTGAGATTAATTGGGAAAAAGGCTTAAATTAGCTAGGGAACATTAAGACTGGACTGGGGAGCATTGAAATAAAGGTCATCTGGTTTGATGAGGTTTGATGATGGGATTGCCCTGTTCCTGAGTGATGGGCGTGTCAGGGTGAGAAGAAATGTGGAGGAAATGATTTACCCATCATTCCTCGTGCCTACCTTACAGGCCTGTGTGGGCAGCTGACTGAATATACGGAATGTCCTGTATTTTTCATCAATGGATCCCCCCCTCCCCCGAGGATGACGATGCCAGGATTTATCGGGCTCAAATTTTTACAGTATGGTTCCGGCATCATTTTTACACATGAAGTCCACACCTTAATCCTACTGAGAATATGTGATGTGCTGGAAAAGGCTTGTAGAGGTGTGACTTTCTATATGGAAATAAATGCTGGGACATTGCATAAGCTTATCATAATAAATAATGCCACGGCTGTAATCAAGGCAACAGGTGGTCCAATAAAATGTTAGAGTGTGTGACTTTTTTGGCCAGGCAGTGCATCTTCTATAACATAGAAATCTTTACTTCTTTTCAACTACCTCAGATATCAACCCACATGTCTCCTCATGGGTTTCCTTCACGTTCTATGGTTTCCTCCTCCCATCCAAAAGACATCCTGTAGGCATTAATGGTGCTCTGTGACAGACTGGTAAACTCTACCGCCTTGCAACCACTTTTTTCAGGCCATCATGACCTGGAATAGGATACTGTAAAGTGGCTACTTATCAAAAGTCCTGGATTATAACTTCTGGATTTAATTTAGGATTCATACACATACACAGAGCATACTGAGCTCGAACGAGGCTTTGTCACTCTTGTGGTAACAACAGAGAAAAAGTGAGAGAGAGAGAGAGAGAGAGAGAGAGAGAGAGCATAGGAAGGAGGAAGGGAGGGAGGGAGGAAGGAAGGGAAAAAAAATCCTCAGATCTTCTTCTAACAAGAAGAACCTTTCGAATCTGAATTTTCTTGCTGAGAAAAGAAGCGCTTTGAAATTCTAATGCATAAACATTATCCTCATTTTTTTTCCCCCTTCCTCGCGCTCACCTAAAGCGCCGGCTTCTGAGACACTTTGGAAAAGTTGCCTCTTTTCCAGCAGGCTTCAGTAACTTAAATAGAAACTGGATGGGGATTTGGCTATTGTTACGTCTCATCAAAGCCAGAGATCTGCTTGCCTCGCCGTGTCTGTGTGCCTCCAGTCTGTCAAGCTGCTCGGCTTTAAGACACCACATCTTAAGACGAATGAGATCTGATTATTTCTTTATGGATGTATATATATATATATGTGATGTGGGCAGAGGGGACGCCTGTACTGTATATGCTGGGGTTTGCTGCAGAGAGGGAAAATTCTTGCCTCTTTGCACAGAAATGCATCAGATGAAATTATTAATTTTGTAACAAGTCCTCTGTGTCGCTTTGCACATTTCTAACTGAAGCTGCACTTTCAGGTTTGGCTGCTCTGGCTGAATTTTTCAACTCATTTCTGAGATATTAAAAAAATTATTAATTTACATATATGCATATAAATTAACAGCCACAATGCATATGACGCAGATGCATATGCAGCAACTAGAAAGTACAAACACCAGTGCAATGCGTATCACCTATACACAAACACCATAAACCCATACACCTATGTTTTTAATCTGCACATACACACTAGAGCACCTGCTGCTGAGAACAGCTGGAGGCCACTGTTGATGTGTGTGAATGTGGTTGCTTATGCGTGTTCGTGTGTGTGTGCTGTTGTGTGTGTGTGTGTGTGTGTGTGTGTGTGTGTGTGTGGATGTGTGTTCAGTTTTCATCTGGTATCTCTCAGACCTTTTCTCCCACAGATCCTTTTATATCTGCATGGCTGTGAACCCCGGCACGCAGCGGCTGGCTCGTGCTTTCTTGTCTTTCCCACGGTTGCGCACACACTGCTGGCCTGCAGACCAACATAACCATAACAACGCTTACTTTCCCACACCTACAAGTGCAAAAGATGTTAGAAGCAAAAAAAAAAAAAAAAATACACATTCTACATAAAAGTCGAATACAATAATGACACAGAATAAAACTTTATTAAAATGCCTGGTACGTGGGCAGTTTGGTTTAAAAAGCAGAACACCCACACTATTTCTAAAATACTGACAGTTAGCACAGAGGATTTTTTTAAACATCAATCATAAATATTTTTCTATCCCCAATCTAGAATAAACTAAATGTATGTCCCTGTGAAAATGTCATGAGCTAATTTCGATAAGACATCACAGGAGCGAAACCACATCTCTTTATGTTGTATTCAATCACTCACTCACTCACTTACTGCTCATCCCATACAGGGTCACCAAGCATGGTACACTGTGGGGGGAGTGCCAATCCATCGCAGGGTGCCCAAGCACACACCCTATGGGAAACTTGTCTTTGGACTGTAAGAGGAAACCTGAGTACCCCGATGGAAACCCATAAAGCAAAGGGAAAACGTGCAAACCCCATGCACACCGACCCGAGGCAGGATTTAAACCCTTGACCCTGGAGGTGCAAGGCTACAGTGCTTAACCTCTACAACAGCGCCGCCACCATGGAGCTGTTTCACAGTACTTAAACTTATGCTGTTTTCCCACGTTTTCATCATCATTTATCATCATTTATTAAAAATGCATTAAAAAAGCATATTTTTTGCGGCCTTATGTCATGTCAGACAACTATGTTGCAGTCCTGACCTGGCTACAAGTCCACTTTGTGATCATGAAAAAAAAAAAAAAGAAAAAAAAAATAGTTCTAGAATAATTAATCAGATTGGATGAGAAACTTTTCATGGGTGATGATAATAGATGGTGACAGAACTGAGATGTTTAACAGTATGTATCAAACACAATCAATACTACTAAGGTACCCACTTTTGGTAAGTACCTACTTGGCAGGTACCTACCAAAACCCATGTTCAAAAACCAGTCACGGGAACGCTTTCAGCAAGAAAACAGATCTGAAAAAGGTTACGCCATCTTAAACAACACTTAAACAAGACGTGCTACAAACCTTAATACCTTCTAACACGAGGTTGAATCCCAAATAGCTCTTTTAAGGGATTGTACATCCTGGCACATCAGCTTTCTATTTAATACTATTAGGGAATTAAATCCAAAATCAGACAGTTTAACGGAGCTCGTACTCTAAAGCAGAATAAATGGAAATAAAAAGAGTAATATATATATGAGATTAACAGGGCTGTCCACCACCTATGTTTTATTCTAGTAACCTTTTGGCCACATAGTATTAATAGAAATTAAAAATCTGCTTTCACTCCTGTTAATTGCACTAACTGCACGGATCAGTTCGCAACTCAGGTCAGCATTATTAACATGCAATACACACACACACAAAATGTGACAAATGGAGGGAAAAAAAACCCTCACACAAGATACAAGATTTCATTGAATCGGTATTAGCTTTGATTACAGCATACACTGTGGTGTCCAGTTCATTACTGAAAAGGAAGATTTTATTATCACATGTTGCTGAGCCTAGACCTGACCAACTGACGCAACCCCAGATCTTAACACTGCCTCCAGAGGCTTGTACAATCAATGTACAGTTTTGTACAGTGTGCACTATGCATGATAAGTGCATCACTTCATGCGCTTCTCTTCTTTCCCTGACATGCACATCCTCTGAAATGGGGTTAATCTGAACTCATCAGACCACATGACCTTTTTCCATTGCTCCAAAGTCCAATCTTTATGCTCTCTAGCAAATCCAAGCCATCTTTCTGATTTGTCGAATGCTTTGACTTTCGCTATGAAACACATTTCTTCCAGAAAGTTGACACTTCAGCATTATCCTTCCAGATTTTGATAACACGTTCAAGGCTTCTTAACCCAGTTCCTGTAATTTTAAATCTCCTTAGATGTTTTCTTGATGCAGCCCAATTAATTGGCCTCCTTGTTTTTTGGATGGACTGTGAACTAGTTCATTGTATTGTGTGTGAACTGAACTTTGAGCTAGCTCTTGAGAAGTGAGAACTTGCACAGCGCTGTTAATTGATCTAAATTAAATACTATTAAAGTTATTGAAAGTAGCTCAGTGATATAGGGGAAAGTTTCTGATAGTATGGACTCTTCCACTGCTTCGGTCTGATGCCCAGCTCACCAAAATCACATGTCAGATGGAAGCTGTTACATATCTAGCAAAAAAAAAAAAAAAAAATCCCTCAGTGGAGAGAGAAGTAATAATAAAAACAGACACGAGGAGCTTAGACTTGTCAGAATCAGGATAACAGTGTTAATGTTTTCATTTGATTTTCAGCCCCAAGTCAAGCCCTCCTGTGGTACAGTAGGCCCGTAGGCCTCTACTTTCCTCCAAACATCAATTTGACTTCTTTTCCAAAGTATGATACGAACTACTGAAGTAAGTTAGACAGAAAACTCATCTGAGGAAGTTATGTTTTTCGCCCACCAGCTAAGAAAGAAGTGACAGAAGAATGTGATGGAAGGGGCGATTTCGCTTTGTTCCTCATACAGTACTCAAGCAGAAAAGAAGCGACGTCTCGAAATAGAACAATGCAGAGAAGCGCTAAGTATCTGACGCTGGCTCAAAAGGCCTCTAGCTTTGAGGTGGATAAAAGCATGCTCTGGTGTTTTTTCCCTTTTTCTTTCTTATTTTTCCTTCGTTGCTTTCCTCTCTGGAATATGACAGACGAAAGCGGCGAGGGAGCCAAGGGGAGGATCATCATCTCCAGCTGTGAATGAATATGAAACTCAACCCCCCCCCCCCCCCCCCCCCCCAACCACCCGCCACCCCCTTCCTCTTCCCCCAATAATGCGCTAGCAACATATGCCTGAACGACGCTAAACGCGACGGCGTTCCACCCGACGCCAGGCTTATTGCGGATCAGAAACCTTTCTGTTGACAGTTTTGACAGGAAGATGACTGACCTCTTGTCTTTATGTTGCGGTTCGTTCGTAGACCGAAAACAGGTGTCAACTGATAGCATTGATATGCTAATACAGCAAATGGGAGACGTGAGAGCTGAACAATAGTGTTCCAGCCAGACAGATGTTACTCAGTGACCTAGACCTCTACCTTCAATTGGATTTATGAAGCCAATAAGCTTAATGCAAGCTTGATTAGCATTTCCACAGCACTGTTTAATCTAAAATATAATGAATGCTTACTCAGGGTTAAGCAAGAAGTATGGAAGTATATTTTATATAGAGTTTTGGGCTACTTCTTCTGGTTCCCCTTGGGCCCTTGTGTTTTTTTTTCTCCCAAGACTCTAGTACTTTTAAATCTAGTTTTGCACCACTACTGTCCTTGTTTTTCCCCCCCACTTTTAATCTTTTAGTGCCTAGTATAGCATGCATATCATTCGATCCCACAGTGTCCTTGTTTTTTGCCAGTCGTTTCTACTTTTCTGTTTAGTTTTGCAGAAATTCTAGTTTCCCCTTGTGTCTTTGTGGTTTTTACGAGTCTCTGTTCCTTTTGTGTCTAATTTCGCATTAGTTCCCCTAGTGTCCTTGTGTATGGGTTTTTCGGCTAGTCTTTACTCCTTTTGTGTCTAGGTTTGCACTAGTTGTCCTGTCTATTAAGATTGCTTGCATCTATGTCTTATTCTCTCTGTGCATTAATCAAAAACCAGACCATGATTAATCACTGATTTCCCACTGTTCTCTTGTGCCTTGCTACAAACACACAGGATCATGCCAGACTATACGTCCATCATAAACACTATTGTGCACTTGACATCAAAGCCACTAGCACCATGTATTAGATTTAATAATGAGGGTTGAAACACACAGATGCCCCGTCCCGGGGTGTCTTTCATCTGCTCCGGTAACCCCCCATCTCCAAACACACATTAAAAGGCCATTTTGTGGACTTTATCATAAACTGATCAAAACCCATCTGTCACTGGAGTTAACCATCAGTGTCGAAATGAATTTTTCCCATCAGCCTAAAATCATAATAATAGTAATAATAATAATAATAATAATAATAATTGGCAAAGTGACTGAAATGAGATTGATAAATTGTCTAGACAGCACCATCTGCACAATTTGTTTGACTGAGAGCTGCAATCAGATAAGAGGGAATTAATAATAGATCAATGACGGATTTGCAGTCTCAGAGCGAGCGCCTAGCTTCTCGCAGCCTTTCGCTGCATCTTTTGCTTTTTCTTCACGAGAAGAAAGCCTCCGGTAGCTAAGGAGAAATTTTAGCCCTCATGTCAATGGAGAATGTTTTTGTGGATATGGAGGCTGACAGCGTTGCAAACACAAAGTTAAGGAACGTTCGCATTCAATATTCAAAGCAAACTAAATGCAGGAGACAGGAGGCGGATGACGGTAAAGAGAAGAAGGAGAAAACAAGAACGATGGTAAAAAAGGAATAGGGACATTTTCGAGGGGGAAAAGCCCCCCCTCACACACATACACATACACACACAAACACATAGACATCCCCTCCAAAAAATAAAGACACTCCTTTCTTTCTAAGCAATCTGCATATCACCATTTTGAACGTCTCACTCTGCCACACAATATCACATCAATGGTGACTTTTTAGCAAATGTGCCATGCTTACGCATTGTGTTCATCAGGCAGCTTTTGAAAACGATATGCTAATTTGCCCGAGGAGCAAAGAACAACATCAAATGTGCGCCAGTGAATAGCCAAGGGACTTTCAAGTCTTAATATGGCTCAGAAGTGTTTTATCTCTCAACCACAACCTGCAAACGAAAAAAAAAAAAAAAAAAAAACTAAACTAAACAACAACAGGAAAGCAACAGCCGGAGCTTCAAAGAAAAGGTTGCGGCTTCAAAATTCAAGATTAATAAAGGTTATCGCTGGAGCATGGATGAAAACAAAGTATCCGAGGTCTCACGTGTCTTCGTGGTTTATTGCTTAGGGCGCATTTGATGATGTGACGTTTTAAAGTTCAAAGCCAAAAGAACTGCGATAGGACTGGAGCGTTGAACTTTCTCTTTCTTTTCTCCTTCGCTCCGCAGCCTTGCCTCATTCTCTTTCTCCATTTTCCGTTCTCTCCACATTTTACGGTGTATTATATAGGGAAGCATGGTGTGCATTTGATAGATTGATAGTCGTCGTTTTTGATGTAGTCCTTTGTGTTGCTCTGGAACAATAGGAGATTAGAGATTAGAATTTCAAAAATTTGTCTCCCAAATTTTGCTTTCTTCTATCTCAAAGACCTTGGCACACAACTCGTGCTAAAACAAGGACTTTGGTTTTTGTTCTTTTGGCTGCAGCCTTGATGCAGTGACAAAAGCGATGCAGATCAAGCCAAACTGTGACGGAACTTCCTGAAAGATTAAGAAGACAAATCTTCTAAGAAGTTTGGTGAACTGAGAAGAAAGTCTGTCCTGGATAAACACTAAGATAAAAGATTCATTTCTTATCTGTACTCGTTTGATCTCATTTAAATTGTTTTTTTTTTATATGCTTGTTTGATTAACTAAAATGGGAGTGGGCAGAATAAATCAGATGATTCATATAACCTTTTAAATGTAAAGGCCAGCCATAAATCATGGTTCAGAATCGCATCTACTGTAAGAGGAACTCGTAAGAGGTGAAGGCACATGGCAATTCAATTACCGACCTGGGGCACCAACAGTAATATTATTCCTTGTGCCATTTTTTTTTAATTACAGAACATAGAAATTATATCTAGATAAGGTTAATCATATTTAAATTTCATTCTGAATTAATCATGTTTTTGTCCATGTTACTATATTTACCCTCCATCCATACATCATCCTGGGATAGAGTCTAAAAAACTGTTTACAATTCATTTTATTTTTAAATAATGTTAGTTATCTTTAAAAAAAATCATTATTTAAACATGCACAATATTTCAGCTATTTAAAAGATAAGATATAGAAGGAAATTGCAGCTATTCATTGGAGCCATAGTGATTTTATTTGTGTGTTCCGGAACTTTCCATTTAACACAACACCTCATGTCTGAGTTGACATAATTAAACTTTGATAATAGCAGGTTGTGATTTCTAACACCCAAAAATAAAAAAAAATAAAAAAATAACCACATCCATCATAGACATACAGTAGAAAAATAACACAATCCTTAGAAAATGTTTCAGATGTTACCAAGATGATAGGTGGAAAGTTTCATCTTGTGACTACACAAGAAAAGTGTCCCACATGCAGTCACCCAGGTATATTAAATCCTGACCAGTTTAGAGACAAGATGACAGATCTGTCTCTCAGCGCTTTCGCTCTCTGTGTGCTCCGTCAGTGTGTGCTGTGTGTTAGGTTTTAATGAGTTAAAGCTAGCTGTGGTGCGCAGCATGCCTCTGACAGGCCCCAATAAAGAGAAGAAGCTCCCACAGCTCTAGCGGCTAGCGTTCACTTCAAAGCCAGCCATCGTTCGGCCATATCAAGAGCCAGAAACGCCTTGTCAGATGTGGAGACGGCCCAAAAAAGTTAGCTCGGTCGCTGACCCGTTACCTTGGGTAACCTTTCTCTGAACTAACCCTCCTTGCGTGTTGCTAATTCTCAAACTTACCAGCTAAAAAGCACACCACTCCAGTGTATCAGCTCGCCGCTAACCCAGTTTCTCAAAGCCAATGCTTTGAAGTGGCACCAAAGTCGCCTTCTGATCTCTTATCTCCTGCAATATTTTTTAACACCCAGTCTCGACATTTCAAACCGTTTTTTTTTTTTTTAAATCCTTTGATTTTCTTTACCCATCTGAGCTGCTAATTTCAACATTTTCAGGAGGGAAGGCTAGTTCGGCCTTTTGGCTCTTTTCGTCCACCATTGTTCCACGTTGTTTCTTTTTTGGACTTGCTCCAAGGCTTGATACTGGGCCTAATGAAAAGATGACTCTTGTTCAGAAAGGAAGATGAATCATTTCTGAAAGATGTGGCGTGCTACATCACATAGAGGCTTCGCATCTGTGAAGAAAGCAAGCGCTTTCTGAAATTCGTGCTTTGCTTGTTTCACAAAGCACGCTGAAGGAGAACAGAAGATACGACGGAGTTCAAACAGTTCTAAATTGGTAATCCTTTGATACACTGCACATCAAAGAAACGTCTCTACTTGTGGCAACTGCGAGAGCCTTATATGTTCATCTCTCTCGTTTTACTGCTTGTTTTGCTCCTGGAAATAGGTCATGCTGTAGTTATTCCTTTACTGAAACTTAATAATGTTACGATCATGTGGGCTCCTAATATCTATAAACTTTTAAGGCCTTGCAGCAACATGGCTTTATAATTGTTTTCCCATGCAGCTTAAGTTATCCTATGGAAACATCTTCAAGTTTGGCACATTCACCTTAATACCTTTTCCCACGTTTTTGGTTTACGCGACGCGTCTCAACTGGCCGGAGATTCTAGGAAATACACTGTTACTGTGTGTTTATATGTACCGTATAACCTCAGTTGTGGAACAAGCTATCTTTTGAACAGCATATTACCTCTTCTTGTTTATAAAAAATGATAAAAAGGCAACCTAAAAGAATACAGTAATCCGTAAAATATAAATAATATATAAAAGAGAGTATGAAGACCTTTATAACCAATATACACTGTATATCATAGTTAAACAGTATATAATATATGTATATACTGACTGTATACCACACTACCATCTCACATATTATACTCCTACTATTCCTGCCACTGTAATGTTTTAACATTTCTCCAATAAAAAATTTAATCTTATTTATTTACGTATTTATTACTTATAATAATAAGCTATTTTTTCCCACTAAATACAGGAATAAAAAAAAGGCTCAATTAATATACACGGGGTGTTCAAGTAAAAGTGGGAACAGAACAAACAGAACCTTTATTTTTCTGTCCCAGCATTTCACCGTGCTAGCTAACATATCACATAAAGATACAGAATAAGTTTTCTTCATCATGCCTGAGAGATAATCAGACAGTTTGCTTCAGTGTCTGACACTTGGCTTCTCAGGACCTTCTTTAACGGTCTAAACATGTGTAAATTATTTGGAGTGAGATCAGGACTGCACGGGGGACTTCCAGCCGAGCTCCTCTAATGTGCCAGTGGTTTGGTGACTGATTGTGTGTACAGTTCCCACAGACAGATGCCTCCCTTCTGCAAGTTGGTGACAAGTTATCTTTTTTTTATTTTCAAGGATCAGGCGTTCCACTTACTTTATGTTCACGGAAACGACTGTAGAGGGCTCTGAGCCACCTCGACCTTTTTGCTTACAGCATTCAAACGTCTCATCCTTAAACTGTGCCTGAAGTTGTCTGTAAATGTCAGGCAGTTTTACGCCTTCATTAACAAGAAATTAAATTTAAACATAATTTTGTAAACTTCACCTCATATGGAAAGCTGTATCTGTAAAGTCAGAACATGTAAAGTTTTCTTGTAATACTACAGTAGCAGCTGGCTGTAAAATCTGCTTAGGGGAAAAACTCTATTCCATGTGGACCCCAAGACTCTATAAACAGGTAAAAGGAATCAGAAACTCTGCAGGGTTTGGCAAGTCTTAAACTCATTAGCTATACCACCAGGGAAGTAAAAGCTGCAATGTGCCGGCCGATCTTATGTTCTTAGCTGCCTGGAAACCTACAAGACTAGGTTAAAAGGTGTTCAGTCAATTATCTAATTTATTCATTAAATGGTAATTTTGGCTAAAGAGAATTCTCATGGAGGGGATGAGTGTTTCCACTTCACACCTTACGTAAAAGTTCGTCATCTGTGAAGACTAATTTGCTCAGTGGCTGATGTGTGTAGTGCAGTAAGTGGTGTCTTAATGGTTAGCATTGTCGCCTTGCACCTCCAGGGTCCAGGTCTGATTCCCACCTTAGGGTCTGTGTGCATGGAATTTGCATGTATTTTCTGTGCTTGGTGGGTTCACTTCAGGTACTCTGGTTTCCTCCCACAGTCCAAAGACATGCAGATTAGACTAAATGGTGTTCCCAAATTGGCCGGAGTGTGTAAATGTGCATGTAAATGTCGACCGGAGGTTCCGCCGCAGTTGTAAAAATGGCAATAAATACAATGGTTACCATTGACTTTCATGGTCCCTAGTTGGACTACATACAGTATGTTGCTAGATGGAGAGTGATGGTTACTATTGAAATTCTTTTGATGTGCAGAATATCAGAACATAGTTATGCGAATTAAAATCTCCCCTGCTACACTAAAGCGTTTTTCCCAGGGCTCTACTAGTGTTTGGATACTTTCAAGGTAGAAAGTTGCATCCCTTCTGCAAGTTGGTGTCAAGTTATTCATTAGTTTTCATGTATCTAATCTTCCACTCAATGACTCAATCTATCCACATCTATCTATCTATCTATCTATCTATCTATCTATCTATCTATCTATCTATCTATCTTACACAGACTTGCTTTAAAATGTCTAATCACTGTACTGTGCTTCAAGTCTTAAATGCTCATCAGTTGTATGTCTTCATTCACAAGAAATTTTTATCAAAGTCCTGGTTTGACTTGAACGCCCCTTGTATATAAAGGATTTCTATAATGGAGGTGCAAATGAATAAAAATAGAACATTTTATCCATATAAAACACAATTATAATGATCTTAAACATTGATCTACATTGTCCCTATACGCCCTCTTTAGTTGTTTCTTTCCTCTTTTTAAAAAAATGAGGGCAGCCAATTGTTAATCCGTGTATTGACTCATCATACAAAAGTAAGCTTCTCATAGTGCGAGGTACAGGAGGCAAGCCAGAACACTTCTGAAAGCCTCCTGCAGACACTCAGCAAACTCCCATTTCAGGTCCCCACAAGTAAGAGTGAGTTCTCAGTGAAGTTCAAATACATGGCTCTGGGGCTTGAGCTTCACAGGGGGGCTTACTGAGAAAGAAGGACAGAGAAAGAGGGAATACCTCGACTTCCTCTAAGCACAGTCACAATTGAGACGGAGCAAATAAAGTGCCCTTGCTGACAACTCAAACCTTTCCTTTCCTTCTGTGACCTTATCATCTCTCTCATCTCCGCGGCATCACCAAGACACAATAGCGATAGCATTGTGTTGTAGAAGTTCGGACCGTGTTGAATATCACCCATTCACATCTACAGAAGGGAAGGTAGGGAAACACTACCGGACACTCTATAACAAGATTCTCTTATTGAACAGCATGGTAAAACTAAGTTCTCCTTTCTATTTTAGACCCCTTTTACAGGTGCTCAAGCATAATTATTTTCCGACGTCACAGTTACAGTTCAATCTGCTTAGAGACTAATGATTTAATGTCCAGTATTCTTAATGGAAGGCATAACAGTTTAACTTCACTACTTCAGGAAAAACTTCCTGAGCAAAGATGTTTGAGATCAAGTTGCATGGACTTCATTTGTAGATAGCATTTCCCAAATCTCAGCAATAAACTCGAATCAGTAGACAACAGTAAAATGGTCGAAAACTTTCCAGGCAGCATATTCTATTTTTCGTTTTCTTAAAGATTTTTGGAGCAGAACATCAGTTATTTACTAATAATATTGATATTAGAAATATATTAAATATAATAATATAATAAAATGTTATTATTATTAAAAATTAGATATAGGGACTGAGGAAATGTCCTATGAATGACATTTACAGAAGACTTCAAGCACAGCACGATGAGGAGACTTAACTGCAGTAAAACATTTGAATTGTGCAACCGTTTTAAAGAAGTAGTTCTTTAAGTATTCTAGTTAAGGTGAAAATATCTCAGTTGTTTGCCGAATGACAATCCCAGTGGAGGTGGCTCGGAGTCCACTATGGTCCTTCCTGTGAACAGTGAGTGGAGCACCTGATTCAAAATTGATGCATCACTCATCAGCAAATTGCAGAAGAGGTACATCTTTCTAGGAATTGGTCTCAAGTGTCTTTTTTGCACCTCTCTGTCCACAAGTTTTAAAATGTTGAAGGTTGTCTCCTCATTAGCCTTCCACACTTCGTCTCTACCTAAAGACACCAAAAAGGTGCGTCCATTGTCTAATTGTCTAGCTGTCCTACTCTCACACCTTGTCATCTGTATACTTTGCATGAACAGATCAGCTCCCAAAGATTCAGTTGTAAGCTTTGTGCTTACTCTGCCATTCATGTCATGTGCAGGGGTAGCTCAGTGGTTAAGGCATTGGACTACGGTTCGGAAGATCCCAGGTTCAAACCCCACAACCACCAAGTTGCCACTGTTGGGCCCTTGAGCAAGGCCCTTAACCCTCAACTGCTCAGATGTGTAATGAGATAAAAAAAAAAAATGTAAGTCGCTCTGGATAAGAGCGTCTGCCAAATAACTAAATGTAAATGTAAATGTAAATGTGCCCTGTCATCTCCAGGATGATTGACCCGCTCAGCTACATTGCTGCATTGCATTCTGGAACTTAGCTGTCTTTCGCGTTCTGGTTTTCAGTGGGAACGACTTCCAGACACTGCGACACAATAAATGTTTGGAGTGAGATATAGTCACTGTAAGGGTTTTATGTAAACCACTTCATGGTGTGCAAACGAGCTAACTGTGTGTGTTTGCCAACAGACTCAGGTCTGGCTTGTAAGACATGCTAACAGTGAATCTGGCCCCAGGTTTAGATTATGCAAAAAAAAAAATAGCTCACCTAACCTTAGCTTGCTATCAAACCCAGACTACATCCGACAACTATGTCTGGATGTAAGCATAAATACCTAGCTTATATTAACACAGTGGTGCTTTTTGATAGCTCTCATGCTTTTATAAGCTTATACACTATTGTAGTGTGTAATTAGAACTTGTACAGTATGTAAATTTAAGCAGGAAAGAAGTGAAAAGTACAGCTTGCCACTGTACCCAGGGCCGCTTGTTATTTAGCAAAACCCAGAAATGTGTGGATTAGGTTCTGCCTTATTGCAAGCAAGCTGGTTAAACATGTCTGCTGAATCACTATATTTATATATATATACGCATGCATACATGTATATATATATATATACAGTACATGTGCATGGGCATGGGAAGGGTAATGAGTGTTTGTTTATTTCCTGTTTGTCAGAGAGAACATGCAAGCCTGCCTCTAATCATACCACCAAACCAGGACCATATGCCTTTCTGTTTCTTTTTCTTTTCCTTCACTCTCGATGTTTTGTTTTCCCTGTAAAGGCTTAGCATACTTTTCTATTATCATCATAAAGAACCACGGAGCCACATGTGGTGTAACAAAAGTATCCAAGTGGAAGCTTTATTTTTCCTCCTTTTGTTTCCCTGATCCAGTCACTTGAAACAACCAATAAATACAGAATTATTGATGACAATACAAAATATGCATTAAAACTAACTGTATATCAAGACTTTTTAAAACTGTACACACATATCATTTTATCATTTACACCCCTGTGTATGTCATAAGATGATCTATGAGAGAATAATCTCTAAATTATTTACTTTTAGCAGGATTTGGTGGCTTAGTGGTTAGCATGGTTGCCTTGGATCTCCAGGGTCCAGGTTTGGTTCTCGCCTCGTGGTCTGTGTGCATGGTGTTTACATGTTCTTCCCATGTTTGGTGGGTTTCCTCCCACAGTCTAAAGACATGCAGATTAGGCTTATCTTCCCAAAGTGTTTGTGTGTGTGATTGTTGATGGGAGGTCCTACCATTGTTGTAAAACTGGGACTATATTCTATGGTCACCATAGGCCTCCATAGTTCCTGGTTGGACTACAGAGGTTCCTAAATTGTTTAATGGTATTCATCAGCCAATTCAGCTGTTCATCAGGTTGCTATTGCAAAATATCTAATCAACTAATCACGTGGCAGCAGTATAATGGTTTTTGGCATGTAGACAAAACAAGATCAGGACAATCTGCTGAAGTTCAAACCAAACATAAGGATGAGGAAAAAAGTGATTTTAGTGACTTTGAATGTGGCATGGTTGTTGGTGCCAGATGGGCTGGTGTGAGTGCTTCTGAAACTGCAGATCTACTGGGATTTTCACACACTACAATCTCCAGTGTTTGTAGAGAATGGTCTGAAATAGAAATATCCAATAAGTGGCAGTTCTCTGGGTGAAAATGCTTTGCTGATGCCAGAGGTCAGAGGAGAATTTCCAGAATGGTTCGAGCTGATAGCTCACTAAAATTGGAGGACTGGTTTGACGAGTCTTAATTTCTGGTGGAACATTTAGATCCGGTTATTATTTGCCATAAAACAACATGTAAAAATGTATCTATTTTACCGGAGGCTGGAGGTGGTGTAATAATGTGGCCATATTTGGATCCCTTAGCACTAATTAAACATTGTTTAAATGCCACAACCTACCCGAGTACTGTTGCTGATCATATCCTTTCCTTTATAGCCACAGGATAATGTGTCATGTCACAAAGGCTAAATTAATCCCAAACTGAACATGGCAATAAGTTCACTGTACTCAAATGGCCTCTATAGTCACCAGATCTCAATCCAATAGATCTAACACCACTTAGGATGTGGTGGAATGGGAGATTCGCCACATTAATGTGCAAACGACAAATAAGCAGCACCTGCATGATGCTATCATGTCAATATGGAACAAAATCTTCAAGGAATGTTTCCAGTACCTTGTTCAACCTATGCCACGAAGAACTTAAAGAGTTCTGAAGGCAAACATAGGTCCAACCCAATACGAGCAAGGTTGATCAAATGAAGTGCCTGGTTATGAGTGTACAACTACATGATATGTGTCCCAACATATCGCTGGAAGTATTCACTTATTTTAGTGTCATAAGGCAGGTTTCTTGTGTAACTTGTACTTTTCCTCTAGCTATGACTGTTCTCTTTTCCATCTATTTACTGAAACACCAACAGATTTTGTCTTATCAACATCAGGGTTTGTATGCAGCGCAGGGTTTCTCACCATTAAAAAGCCCTTAGCGCAGGCAAGAGATATTATTCATTAGCTGAATCATTGGATTTTCGTTTCTGTTTATTGCTTGTGGGTGTTAGATGAAATGGCTCGCAGATGGACTTTTTTCCTTTGGTGAAGCCCAATTTCAAGCAGGTGCGACTGTGGTTAAAAAAAAAATGGTAAAAGAAAGATGTGCTTTAGGTCCATGTGTGTCTGGAGTCAGTGCTGGGAACCCATAAAAGCTCTCACACCCAGGTGCTCAAGGGAGATTTTGGAGGCGATAAACAAATGGGGCCTCTCTAAGTCTTTGTTTAAATGTTTTTCTCAATGAACCGTCTCAGCCTCGTGATTATCCATCATTTAATGTCAGTTTAAATTGATTCTAATTTAATTACAAGCTCTAAACACCAACCAGTGATGTTTAGCCCTTTCTATCTATGTAAACCGAGCTTGGGATTTATCAAACAGGCAAAGTTTTCTGACTGATTGCAAGATCAGGCAAAGAAGACAGTAATAAGATGACTAATATGTTGCTTGGATAAAGCCCTAGAGCCAGGTCTGGATATTTTGTATGCATTTTAGATTTTCACAAACCACAAACCAGGATTAAGGTCCCAAAGATGCTGATAATCAGATGATAGTTTATATTTATTCCAGAGCTAACTTGGTAACCAAAAGTTAATCGGCCAAAACATGTTTGATGTTAGGAGTTAGTGTCTTTAGTCAAGTCTTTATTTTTGCTCTGGAGCTCACCACTTACTCATTTTCTATACCGCTTTATCCTACGTACAGGGTCACAGGAGGCCCTAAGGAGACTTAGGGCACAAGGGGGGTACACCTTGGACGTGGTGCCAATCCATCAGGGGGCACACACACATACACACACTCACTCACACACTACTGCCAATTTGGGTACGCCACTTAGCCTAACCTGCATGTCTCTCGACTGTGGGAGAAACCAGAGTAACCAGTGATAACCCACCAAACACAGGGAGAACATGCAAACCTCACTCACGCAGACCCCGAGGCAGGATTCGAATTAAGAACCTGGAGGTGCAAGGTGAGAGTGTTGACCAGGAAGCCACCATGCCACCTGCAGCTTACCAGTGCCACAAAATTATGTTCCGTGTTAATTCGTAATATGATTAGAAAGCAATGCAGCACAGACAAGTCGAACTAAAGACAATGCTAGGTCGGCTTTCTGTATCTTTTTTAAAACTAGGTCATAAGGCTAACCACCTTTGTTATTCGCTAAATTTTAACTTAAAGCCACAAGCACTTGTGTGGTCCATGGTGAAAGTGTAGGCAGTTATAGTTTCTTAGCCCTTACCAGTGACCTCAGAAGTTTACTTATCATGCCTCGTAAAAGCTTTTGGGGCTTACATAAAGGACCAGCCTCCGTCCCACCTGCTATTAAACATCATTAAGGAAATAGTAGCATTTTTACATAATATACAGCTTGGATAAACAAGACAAGGTTCAGAAGGGCAGGTTTTCTAGGTTACCCGAGCAACCTGTGGTCTGAACGGGAATGCGTGTGTATGCGCTGAGGAGCGGTGTATGGCTGAAAGCCAGACCAGGAGTGGTAAGACCACAGACCTGATGGCTGCCTCGGGAAGCCACTCCGTGGTGGAGTAGGCATGCGGAAAAAACGGTGCCACCCAACACGAGTAACACCGAACATGTTCAACCTTTCGCACTTAAAGAAAGCATTAGAGATGTCTACGCTGGTCATTCATTAACTTCTGTATAAAGAAGCGAAATGCACTAATGGTTCGGCATTGACAGCATGCTTCGTGATTCATCTATCAAGGGACATGTCTCACAAATGGTCCAACGCCCAGCCTGTGATCCAGAAAGGGGTGGTTTTTAGAAGAAGACTTCATCCTGACCACATCAAAGTCAGGAATTTGAAAAATATGCAACTGCTTTTGTGTTATGGAAAGTTATACTTGGCTCAGGGGAAGAACTAAATTGTGCATTGCATATCACGGGGTGCACAAGAGGACACGCAAAAAAGCAAGTCAAACAAAACATGTATAAATTCCCTTCGCAGTTTTAAGGCCTGGTCAGAAATTGCTGAAGCAGCACCGCAAACTTGCTCTGACCAGCACCGAAGTCACTGAGTTTGTGTGGTCTTACGACGGCATTACTGCCATTCGAAGTTTGCAGTGCCCAAAACCAGCCGTAACTGTGGCACTGAACGCGAAAGTATATGTCAGCTCAGGCCAAACACATCGATCTCATGACAAAGCGCTCTGTGTTGCGGGTCCGACTGGAATGTGGGACTTTCTATGCCATAAAAATCCTGTTATCGAATCTACAAGCCGAAGATGGAATTCTCTGAATCCGTGCTGCTTTGAGAACAATGGGGAAGAACGCAGAACCCACAGCAACCACAGGGGAACATCCAATAATACAGAGATCAGAGAATGCCGTGGTAACCGAACGAAAAAGAGGCGGCTAAAAACGGCTGTGGCTCCGCTTCAGTAAACATGTCTCCTGCCAGATAAATTGTTCTTCTTGTTTATGGTGGTTAAGGCAAAAAGTGACCAAATCCGGCTCAGGGATGGGAGTACGCAAGCCTGCTCGGCGTGGCGGTGGGTGGGAGGTTTGTGTGTGAGGGGGCATCTTGTGAAAATAATCATAGAAGAATGCACTGGCTCCAGATATGGCCTGGGAAGACAGATGAACACTGAGACGGGAAACAGTTGCCCAAAAGATGTTTTTTAAATGGAATCCAGTGGGGAGAAAAAAAAGGTTTCGGTAAACAAGGACCACTGATGATGAATAGATAGCCATGTCATGTTTATGTATGTGACTAACATGGCATTTTTTAATATACATGAAAGAGTGAAAGTTCCTTCAAACTCTTTCCTCTAAAAAAGTAATTTGTAAAAGAAACAATGCTGTTTTATACCAAACCACTGGTTGGAAGGTGTTACCAGTAGCTCAGACAGCTGTTCATTGTCTGCATAAGACAATATGCAAATAATGATAAGCCATAAGTAAGTTTTCTGTAAGGAGATATTTATTTAATATACGAGAAATGTTTGAGTATGATAACGCTCAGTATGTTTCATGCATCAGTGGGGAACAAAAGGTTTATAACTACAAAGAGGCGTTCAGGTAAGGCCTGGACTTTTGATTGTGCAGAATAATAAAATTTTGGAATTGTGGCTTAGTGGTTATCACTGTAGCCCAGTACCACCAGTGTGCTGGTTTGATTCCTGTCTTGGGACTGCGTGCATGGACTTTGCTTGGTTGGTTTCCTCCAGGTACTCAGGTTTCCTCCAAAAGTCTAAAGACATGCAGATTAGGTCAATTGGCATTCCCAAATTACCCGTAGTGTGTCAGTGAATGTGTGACTGTATGAACGTGTGCCCTTCTACGGACTGGCACCGCATCTACGGTGTACCCTGCCTTGTGTCCTACTGTAAGTCTCCTGGGATAGGCTCCAGGCTCCAGGTACGGGGGATGTGGCATTGGCTCCAAGCCAAGTAAATGATTGTGTGACCGGTTCCCACAGACTAATGTGCTTCTTCCACACGTTAACAAAAGTTATACATTGCTCTTTAAGGATGGGGCGTTTTACTTGATGAATGTTCACAGGAACATAATCGTCTATCAGGGATGTACTTTATAATATTTGCACCATTCAGATGTGTCTCATCAGCATACAGTGCTGGTAGTCTTCTGAAAATTGTCAATCAGTTTCCTTCATTCATGAGAAATTTCATCACAAGCCCTGGTTAACTTGGCAAAGGTTTTATGGCAATGCCTGACTCAACCCTTTCATTTTTATCTAGGCTTGGAACTCAGTTGCTGGGTTTGGGCAATGGCTGGGAATTGAACCCACGTCTTCCACATGTCAGACAAACAGCCTACCACTAAGCCATCAATACAGTGTTATTTCACATCACCCCTACTGTTAGGCTTCCATTATAATCAAGTTTCAAGTAAATATATTAAAATAACTTTTTTTTCCCCCTACTCTCTGAGAAAGTACTGAGAAAGGCATCAGTTGTTATTTGCTGGATGAGTAAGTGAACATATTTTGGTTACTTCTTATTTCTTTTTCTCTTGACACTTACAGACCTTGCACTATTCAGGACACTACCCCAGTGCTTACAACATTTTATATGAAGTGTTTTTGCCCCTAGCTCCTCTCCACTGAGGCATTGGGATCTGAGGTTCAACGCTAGTGGCTATAAAGTTCTGAGTTTTTGTCCCAGGACAGTAAGAAAGAACCTCTTGAATAAAACCCCTTACCCTTTGGCTGCTCTGCTGTAGCCTCAGATTTGATTTTTGTCTCGGTTGTGAGTCGTAAATGTGGCAAACTAATAAATGTAATCGAAAAGCATTCATCTCATCCCGGTCCAAGCTCGTGATTTAAGAAAGGTGTTTGGCTTCTGTAGCCGTAGTTCTTCTATCATGGTTAAATTCAAACCTTTGATCCATAGCCACGTGCAGTAAATAAGAAATGTTGTGTTCTGGAACGCTTCCAGGCATTTTAAAATATAAAAGTCAAAGTGAAAGTATGATGTACTGTAAATGCCTGCTTCATCACCATCATGCATGTTACTGAATGGAAGTATCATATAAATGCAAGACATTCCATCTCTAAACTCTTTCATCTTTTTGAATGGCTTTGACCCAGAATCAGATTTCGATTTTAAAGTTTTTTGGTAATGCCAATGTTATAAAGTACTTGAAATATTAAACGTTAAATGCTGTGTGTCGTGACTTATTACATGATCAGGTGCACACATGCAACTCTCCAACTAGTAATGTTTTCCTTCTGCTTGCAAAATGTTGCTTTCAATCAAAACCAAGAATCTTTTATTCCAACTAGACAGGCTCTTGATGTACTTCAACCCTGACCATGATGAAGTAGCTGCTAAAAATACATAACTAATAACAAAGATTCTGGATAACTAAACCCACACAGCTGAAGAATTTAATACAAATACGAAAGAAGAGAGAGAATGAGAGGACGAGCTACAGCTCAATTCATCTTTCACTTTCAAGTCAAGCTGTCGAGCTTTAATATCAGTCAATATTGTATATTTTATATTCATATAATCGGGATGTTGACCAACAAAGTCATCTCAGAGGGACTTTTACCAACACAGTATGTGAAAAGAGCTTGATTGAAACATAGTAACTTTTTCTACAAAAGTGTCTTGGCTTAATTATTTCACACTTATTATTCCCTGAGTAAATGTACAAAGACATGCACAGTACTGCAGCACTGTTCTCGATAGGTATTAATACTACTTAGTATACAAATAGTTAAATACATTTGAACCATAGTGAATATACAGTACTGTGCAAAAGTCGTCAGCCATCCCTCATTTATTCATATTTCGCTTCCAAAGAGCCAGACTTTCTTGCATTTTAATGTAGTCTTGCAGAAAGCTTCTCCAGGCTTTCTAAAGTACTTTTAAGGCTCTCATTTTCAGTGCAGTCGCTGTACCTGAGCAGTTTCAGAGGAATGTTTTTTTTTTTTTTTAGCTACACAGTGAACGGTGAATCATTCAAGCATTAAAAAAAAATCTGACTTAAGGCATAAACCAGTGAGAAACAGGTGAAAGATGATCAGGCCAGCTGATTAGGATACTGATGAGAGGGGAAATGAGGTTGCTGCTTAGGGTGTTAACTGAACAAGCAATTTTTAAATTGTATCTTCAGGCACCTTTCAGCTTTAATATACAATACATTATGTCATTTTATTTGAAGAAATGATGGGTGGCTCAAGACTTTTAAACACTGCTGTAGGTGTTTTTTAAGGCACACAAAGTTATTTCATGCTGTTTAATTGAATTTAAATACATTTTCTTTATATAGTGCATTTACCAACAAAAACTTTCAGTCCTAAAGTACTGAGTGACTATGGTCACAAGCCATCAGAGAAAAAAACTACCTACATTAGGGAGGATCATAAAACACTGGCAGTTCACTCGGGTACCATGGTGTGAGGCATGCTGACGCTTTTATAGGTTTATCAATCCATTTAGCAATCAATTCATCAGTGGGATTCACATTTTGTGCTAAGTAGAGTCAAAGCTGTGAATGTACTTCTGGGCCATAAATGTAAGCACTACGATAAAGTTAACAATACATTTATTCCTTCATGCATTCATTCATCTTCTCGCTTATCCTGTATGGGTCTTGGGGGGGGGGGGGTGCCAGTCAATCACTTGGCACACACACACACACACACACACAGGCAATTTTGGGAATGCTGATTAACCTCTTAATCAGTCTTTGAAATACCTGGAAGAAACCCACCAAACATGGGGAGAACATGCAAACTCCACACATACCAAACCGAGGAGAGAATTGAACCCATGACCCTGGAGGTACGAGGTGCTATCCACCATGCTGCCCACTGAATACCTCTTTTATGTTTATTGTAAAGGTCCCTTTTTTTAAAACATATTCTTTAATAATTTCACATAGGGCTTAGAGGTCCCCAAAAGCCTGGTAATGCTTCAGCTGTAATACCGGTCAGATAATGATTTGTATACCTCAAACTCCCTTTATTTAAAAAAATGACTAAAATGTGAATCTTGCCATTACCTCATGCAACACTAAAGTAATTAATGTACAAGTGGGTATGGGTGACTCAATAATAAACTTAAAGAAGAACATAATTAGTATTATGCCAATCATGCCTGTGTTCTCAGTCTAAAATTAGGAGCTAAATATGTACCGTACATAGCTATTAAAACACTCGTCTCCGACCCCTTTCTGTCCTTTTCTTACCCTTTGTTTTTTCTCAAGTTTTCTTTCTCTGGCAGAAGTTTCCCATGTTTATGCATTCACTGGTGATTGTTGACAGGATTATGAGAGATGGGTTCAATTTTTTCCATTCCCTCGTTTAATGTTTATGCTGCACTGAGATTGTTGGTGGGATTATGAGGGAGCTGTTCCTAAAGGCAATCTCTTTCCTTCATGAACCATTAATGCCATATGAAATCGGCATCAAGGCTCACGCTTTGATGTGTTGTTTTGGCTGCTGAGCTCCTCTTTCTTCTCGTTCTCCAGCACTCCCTCGCTTCATCCCTCTTCCTCTCTCGCTCTCTCCTTCCGATTCCTCACGGTTACTGTACAATCAAATAATTACACGGATTGTAAACAAATGATTTTTACCTGGCAATTAAATATGCTAATGGGAAACAGCAGGGATGAAAGGAATGATTTAACTAGCACAAAAATCTACAAAGGTTAAGTGCACAACTGTGCCAAGCAGAGCGAGTGCATCCCAGAGAGGACCGGAGAAAGGGATTGACTGAGTAAGGAGAGAGTGTGAGCGAGTGAGTGTGCATAACTGTGCCAAGCAGGGCGCTCGCAGCCCGGGGAGGGCGTGTATATGTGTGAACGTGTGAGGAAGAGAGATGCAAACCAGTTCATGCTGATCTGTTTGAGTGCCTATGAGACGAAAAAAACTAAAGTTTGGAAAAAGGCCATGTCTTCTTCTCGGTTATCTTTCCATCTCTCCCTTTCTCTACTTGTCACAGAGTTACTGTTATCTTCTCTCTGCTATTTAACATCTCTTGCAGTGCATAGATAGTCAGCTACATCAATCCTTAAGGTACAGTATGTTTCACAAGCACCTTCCCAGGTTGGATACAACAGCTCCTGTACAACAGGTAAACGGTCGAGATGACACATCTTCAGGGGAGTAACATCTGTAGCCATAAGAGCTAGCCTAGCCTACGCACAGGTGGACCTTTTTGTCAACACCCAGTGCCACTATCAGTTTTGGTTCCCCCAGGAAAGCTGGACAGCTTACCAAGACAGGATGCTTTGGCTTATGACAGGCATTCCCTTTTATTATAGTGTATGCCAATGATTCGTCTTATATCACGCTGAATTCAAAAAACGACGCTGCAGAATCCTGCTCATGGCCCCAAGATTGCTAAGACCTTGGTTGCTAATAAAGGTGTCGCTAGTGGTTGGAAGACCATGGTGCTTTTCTCCCCAAGCGGATTTGTTGTCCAAATTAGATAGAGAGATTTGGCACACTTTCCCATGTCCTGTGTGCCATCTGAACTAAATGCCAACTGAGGACCTCTGACTTTGCAGTCCAGGAAAAGACTTGGTAGAGCCCCAAACCTAGCACATGGGATCTGTGACCAGCATACATCTCATTCACTAGATCTAAGGCCAAGATAAGAATGTTTCTCCAGGGACTGCTATAGTGGTAAGTTCCAATCTATGCTAAAGATATACAGTCTGTGTCAACTACTGCATGATGTATGGCATCTCTCTGGGGGCCTAACAGGCTTTTATGTTCCTTCTGAAAGGGCCATCTGTGATGGTTCTGTGCCAAACAGAAATGCCAAACAGAAATGTGTATCCCTTTAAAGTGCCTTTTTACCAGCATATCTGGGAATTGCACCTCCATCAATCTATTAGATAACTGTTCTATACCCCTTATTCTGTGTAGAGCCACAGGGGCCTGGAGCCTATCCCAGAGATCTTAGGGAACAAAGCAGGGTACATTCTGGATGAGATGCCAAACCATCATAGGGCACAAGCACACACACATCCACACCCAATCATATACCACTGGCAATTTGTAAACACCAATCAACCATATCTTTGGAGGGTGGAGGGAAATCAGGAGAACATACAGTACAAACTCCATGCACACAAGACCAGAAGCAAGATTCAAATCCCCAACCTTCGAGGTTTAAAGCGACATTGCTAATCAATGAACCTCCTGACAATGGGAAATTGTACCTTTTTGTGTAAGAATTGCCTTAGTTAGATAGATAGATTTCGGTTGAGCTTGTGGTTGAATTCATGATTCCTTACAATCGTCATTCGGTCAAACTGTGTGTCAGTTGACCTTGCAGTAATGAACCTTTACCATGTTCTTTATTGCATTCAGTACACGCCTTATGGTTATGTTTGGTCAAGATGATGGGCATCAGGGCTCGTATTTATAAAGCTTCTTAGGCCTAAAAGTTGGTCCTAGTGATAAAATTCTAAGAAAATTTTTAGAATTATAACATTTTCTTAGAATTTCCCTCTAAATTAGGATTAAATTTTAGTAAAGATAAAAATGATTCATGAAACATCTTAGCTGTTAAAACAGCTCCTAAAGAATAAATTGAGAGAAGGACTTTTAAAAGTTTCTATAGCAGAGGACAAAATGGTGGAAAGAAGAAATCTTCTCCAAACACTGCACATAAAGCTAAAAGTAAACACTGCTCTTTTGTCCAATTTGGGTTTCTTGTTGTTTTACTTCCTTCCAGAAGACTGTTGGATACATACCATCCAAAATTGCTTTTTAAAATTAAATAGACTGTCCTATGTAAATTGGTAAAAAGGTGAGCCATTTTGCTCCAATGGATCACAAGTAATAAAATCTTCAAAAGCAAATAGTTGCTTCAAAAGTAGACACATTTTCAACATTTCGCTATTTTAATTAACTTTAAGATATTTAGCCTATAACAAAAACTTTGAATAAAGTGGCCTGTAGTCATGATTATACAATTTCTTCATATACAACCATTATGATTTTACTGTCTATTCTATTATTTTTATATATATATATATATATATATATATATATATATATATATTTTTTTTTTTTTTTTTTTTTTTTCTTACAAAGAGTGCATTTCAAGACCTTTACAGAGGTCAGAGGTAATTTTTTATCAACTAATCACAGTCCTTGAATTGTTGCATCATCTCTAGCAATGGGGTTAACCACGCCTCCTCACTAAGATAAAGGTTTTGTACTTTCCCTATTCGTCATTGCTCTAAAAATTTTTCTAAATCACTTTTAGTCTAGGACTCCCAGCTAGGACTTTTTAGGCTAAGATAGGAGCTTTCTGAGAGAATTCTAAGAAGCTTTGTAAGACCAATTTTTAGCCGCCAGCCCTGATAGCTTTGGGAACCTTACAAGGGAAGCTTATTCCCTAGTCTCTTCTACATTGCTGTCCCAATGGACAAAGACCCCAGGGCAGTCCCACAACTCACTGGAGATTTTACATCTCCCGCTTGGATTGTGAACATCTGGAAAGTGTGGTTGTGGGGAAAGTCTGGACTGGGCTGTCACACAAACCCCTGCTAGTGAAAGAAGCCTTAACAGGCCGGGCGCGAAGTCTGGGGGTTTCTGTGAACTGTTAGTTATGAGGTTTTGATGAATATGATTTCTTATAGAATGGTAATATAAAAAGCAGTAACTATGTTTAAGTCTGCTTTGTTTAACAATAAATGTAGAGCTGAATATTTGAACTGTATTTTAATTACTATCAACTGTATAATATTTCAATTACAGTGTAAAGATGTGGGTTTTTTATGGTTAAAAACAAAGCCCAGATTGCAGATACATCTGACATACAAAGACAAATCTTGGCATATAAGGTTGGGATATGGCTGTTAAAAATTTGTAATCATGAATTAGTAGCTCTTCATACAGTTTGCTCCCCAAATAAATTCAATAAATTAGAATCTACTGTTAATCTAATGCAAAAGAATTATCTAAGCAAAAGTTAAACACTGAGTTATGGACATTATAGCAGGTCTAGACATCCGGCCTTTATTGTTACATGCCATAGCCATACCATGAGGAAAATCTCATTCTCATGAGCACTGTTTAAAGGAATGCCACACCAGGTGGCGCTGCAACCAGGACATCACCATCTACTTTCTCCAGATTTCCAGTGAAGAGGCAGCACGGTGGGGTCTTTCTAGTTGGTCTTAAGGTGTTCCTAATGATGCTATGGCATATGGTTTGTTTCCAAGGTTATTCTTACCACCCTTAATTTTCCGAGAAGGGGTAACAAGGAACACTAGTCATGTTTAATTAAGTAACCGTGTAAACTGTAAACACCCGCATAGCTGCCAGGATTTCTTACCATTTAGCACCAGTGGTAACAAGGTTCTACGTCGTTTCCAGATTCACACACATTTACATGATATACAAAGTCTCGATACAAAGAAAAATTCAAAGAAGACCAAGACAAGGTTGTTTTTCTTTAATTTGAAAAATATAAAACTTTAATAATAAAGGCTACATCTTTTAATAATTACAATAATTATAGCTCAAAGTAAAATCTTTAACTGAAAACTCTTTGTATAATGTATAATTTACAGATTTGATAAAATGAAGTAAACAAAACAAAAGTAAATGATATCATTAAAAGCTTACAAAGTGTTTCAAAACATAAAGCCCTTCTAAAAACCAAGGGAATATAATAACACCCTGAAACAGGGTAGCACATGGTATGGTCCATGTAGGCACAGGTGCTGCACTGATATCAAATAAACTTTAGTGACCCCTACCCACCCCACCGCACCCCACCCCACCCCACCCGACACCTACCTCCCGCCTCCCTTCACGGTGCATCGTTCGAAACTATAGGCCTACAGTGTGTGTAATGAACGTGAGTTGTGGCTGTGACAACTAAAATCACAACTTGTGCCGTATTTCAGAAGTTTTCCGTATGACGTGAACCGATTGTTTTTCACATTGTCTGATTTGTAGCTGTAATGTGTGGGTATTGTGATCTGTATAATAACTGTTTGCTATTTTCAGCACTTTCAAAAGTAAGTTCAAAAGCAGGGTATATGCAATTAAAGGAATAATTTTGGTACCTTCAGCTTGCTGTAAGGAATAATCGAGTTGTAGCTGCATGCCTGGGCCACACAACCATCACAACATTTTACGTGATTTCTAATAATAAAAATAACATAAAAAAATTAGGATTGCACGTGCGAAACAGGCATACTGTTAATAAAAAAAAAAAAAAAAACCTTCACACCTCGACAAAACAAAGGCACCACAAGAAGAGGGTTCTGTAACCGACAGCCATATTTCATTTCATCATTTCAGTCCTAAAGGTCGCTTAATTGGAAATTTATACCGATATAAAATCTTTTCCAAGATCTTCGATATCGAGGCATGAGCCTGGTAACCTTGCCCGATGAATATTGGAGCGTTCAGTAGAGGCAGGACGACGAGATATGGATGATTCAGCAGCTAAAAAGTAAGAGCTACAGTAACAGTGACTTGCTGATAGAACTTTAGTTGCAATAAGAACCTAGGAATGTCTAGTGTAGAAATTCTTAAAAAGTAGTTACTGCACAGGCAGCTTATGCTGCAGCAAATTATGATGAGTAACATGATGTACGAAGGACGGGAAGAGTGTGTGTGTGTGTGTGTGTGTGTTTGTGTGTGTGTTGCATTACTTATACAAAAACAATCGTTTTAAGCAGCGTGTCCTTTCTGTGGACGTGAGAGTCAGGAAAATTAGGATAGTATAGATAGTTCAATAAATACGTTAAAAAAAAAAAAAAACCTTCCTTAGACACATGTATATATACACATAGGCGTGTATGTATATATGCATGTATGGACGTTTCCGAGTTCAACAGATGAAGCAAATGATGCGCTTTAGGCTCCGTCCACTTGCTGCATCAGCGCAGTGAAATAATCTGCACCTTCAATGGTTTAAATTTTTTGAGCAACAGCTCAAAATTGTTTTCTAAGGCGGAGTGGTTAAAAAAAAAAGGGTCTTCTGATCATCTTCATCGATGTATTAATGTTCCTTCAATCACATCCCGGTTTTTTGTCTTTTTTCCAAATATATTAAACTCTAGGTAGCTTTAAAAAGGCACAAATTTGTGCCGAAGGAGTCTGTTCGCCTTGTGTCTGATGGACGGCTGGACTCGGAGTTCCTGGTGGCAGCAGACTTGGGTAGAGGAAGTTCGTTCGTCAGTCATCCCAGCGCTTAAAAAGGCGTAAAGTAATCGAGTAGCCGGGTGGCCGGGATGCGCTCAGTCCATGCGCTCGACCTTTCCGAGGATCTTCCCTTCGTACATGGGCAGCACCGTGCCGTCTTCCCAGATCTCCTCGAACACAGCGCCGCACTCGAACTCATCGCTGGCCTTCTTAAAGTAGTACCTGCAACGGGAAGATGCCTGGTGAATACAAATTCTCAATTTCATACATTTTTATTTTTATTTTTTTAGAGTGTTCCTAATGCAAGTCAATAAGGCTGATATAAGACATATAGAGAGATTGTGTAAACCTTCTTGCATTAAACATTATTAGATACCAAAATGTGTCTGGACTCATTTTTTAAAACCCTCTGTGCTTGGAACACCAGTAAACCCTGGCCTTTTGACAGTAAACCCAGGGAGCTTCACCGTGACCTCGAGGGTGTTCTAAAGGTCAAGGGTCGACTAACCCTGGCACAAAGACAGCACTGAAAGTTCAGTTGGGGCCCTATTCTAGCCTGAGCCCCTAATGATCTGAGGTCTCTTTAAAAGGAGCAAGGATCAGCAGGGAAGATTTAATGATTGGCTTTGTAATGGAAAAATGCCTGACTCGCACCATGTGTGGGGCAGCTTTGGAATTCCACAGCCTGCCTGGGTTTATGGGTGAAAGCTGACTAACTCACACAAACAGCATGTGTGTAAACTTGTTTTCCTTTTTCCTTTTTTCCCCCCCAATCTTCCTTCTCTTCCTCCTCATTTTTTACACTTCTCTAGCTTTGCTCAGTCTGATGTAGTCCGTATTTCGGTTTATTCTCTATTCTGTACAAACCGAACGCGCGTCTCAATTAGGAACAGAGGCGTCGCGGAGATGCGCCGAAGGCCGTGTAACCTTGGCACACATAAGCATCTTCTACTATACATTTCTATCACAGTGTTCTCCATCCTATCCTTCATTTCCTCACATCTCAGAGGGAATGAAACAGCCTCGCAAGCTCAGCGGAGCGAAGTGAAGATGAAGAAAGAACATAGGAGCTGAGAAGAAGGAAAGAAAGGAATGAAGAAGAGGAAGGGGAGGAAAAAAAGAAACGCGTTCAGCGTGTTTTCTAGATCTGGTTTCAAGATCGTCTGATTTCCCAGAGCTACGGGAATAAATGGAAGACATGGGGTAAAGGTTTCTGATTTATAGCTTTGGGGAGTGCCTAATAAATCAACAGATTGCAAAAGTTATATAATTAATTTTATAAAGTATGAATGAATGAAGTGAACTTTTATGCAATATTGAGTATAAACTATTATTACTGCAATATCATTTTATGTGTTGTAGGTTAATGTTCAATGCATGAATTTAAAAAAAAATGGTGCTTAGATGAAATTGAAGCCTTAGATGAACTAAAAAAAACAAAAACAAATATGAAAATAGATAAACTTCTCCTAAACCGCGTTCGAGTGTCAGGGAACAAATGCGAAGCATTTTCATTTTTTTCCGTCTAGACATGTCCTAAGCCTCTGTTTGAGATCGTTCAGGTTTAGCGTTCCAAGTTCAAAAGCACTCTGGGTCCTGTAAAGAGCTGCCCGTTCTGAAGATGCGCGTTCGTGAACGGCTTACGGCTGATGTAATCCTGGGAAGAATCTGAGAGGCTGTCAAACGCAGCAGCTCAGTGGGCAGAAAATAATAGGGTTTGGGCCGCGAAGCCATGCTTATTAAGAACGCCTTAGCGTGGGAATCAGTGGGGCTGACGGACCCAGATCCATGCGCACAACACAATCTGGCCCTCCACCACATCCTACTTCTGCACGTGCGTTCTTTTTTTATTATTATTATTGTTGCGATGTGCATCTTATCTCATCCTATCTTAGACATCTCATCTTAATTACAGAGACATGGTCTCTTTGCAGCCCTGTGGACTCCAGGCAAACAGGCGCGCGTTGAAATATCGAGAAACCGAGTTTGCCGTACCTGTAGTTGCCTTTCTTGCGGAGCTGCTCTTTGAAATGGCCGAGAGTGAGGCTGTGGGTCTTCATGAGTCTGCGGTAAGGGATCTCCTCGCCGCAGAAGAAGTAGGTGACCACAAGCTCCGTGCCAGAGTGGGCGCTGGAGTGTCCGGCACTCAACCGCCGCTGCTCCTTCCACCTTCGGAGAAGAAATACAGATGGGTTAATGCTGAGTAGGGGCATTGTTATTCTTAGTTAAGTCTAGGAAGCAATGTTAATTATTACTGTCTTTCTTAATAGCGGATACAATACAACATTGGTCACACGGCTGGATTGCATATATCCCAATGAAATCGATATTTTTTAATATATACGTTTAGGCCGCGCTGGTTTTTCTTTTGTGAAAGTGTGTCCTTGATGAGAAAGGCCAAGCCAGCAGAGGCTGAGAAGAGCCTTTTCTCGAGCGTAACATGTGATTAGGTTGCGTCTGAAGGCAGGCCGAGCTGTTGTGCAGCGTGAGACGGCTCTGCGAGGGCCCTCCCGAGTTTGATGGATGATGGGCCTTTGTGTCAGTGTCTAGGCTTTTCACTAATCTGACCTCTCGCTAAGAGACCCCGACAGGCTTTCGATTCTGCCTTTCTCCTCCCTCCCCCCCCCACCAATCCTAACGTGACGGTCCAGCTCAACCTGTGCACAGTGGTGCGGTGGCAGGCTCAGAGGGCCGGCCTGGACCAACATGTGTTGCAGGGGTGGCCAAAGGGCAAGCCCCCAAAAGAGCTGTGAAGCTTTTCATTCACTTCCAGGGCTTTGTTAACGCCGCTTCAGATGGCGATGGTTCGCCCTGAGACAGCTGGCTGGCTAAAGGTCAGCCAATTAAAGCTCAGAAGAGAGAGAGAGAGTGTGTAAGTGTGTGTATATGCTGGCTGTCAGGTGGCTGTGGCTGGACATCAAACATCGCCACAGAACTCCGAGACAAGTGACAAAAATATTTCAGGGATTGTTAAATCTAAAAAAAACTTTACGTGGGTTTAAAAACACCCAGATTCCACCCAATTCTTCTTTCCTATTTTTTTTTTTCTTTTTTATGAAAAAAAGTGAAAAAATAATACGTACTCATCCATCTGCAGAGCAGGGCTGATGAGAGGCGAGCTGCTGTTGGAGAAAAGAGACGGATGCACTCTCTCTCTCTGCAGGCTGGAGGCTCTGTGGGTTTGAGAGATGGAGTTATGCGTTAGACGAGCATAAGGAATTGAGCTTCAAATAACACTGAACCAGGGTTTTTCAGTCAAACTATTTTGACATGTTTCACTTCTGGGCCCAAGATGCCTCTGCAACAAAGTGTTGCTGTCCGTTGGTTCGGCTGCACTTCACATAGATGCTGTCAAAACTGTTTTGGTCTAACCGATGGAAATTCTGTTGGGGATGCACCAACCCAATGAGGACTATTTCGTGATTTTCAAATTCGAAAATAGGTTAAATGCACCAAGTAGGATGGTTAGTTAATACCCAACTAAAAGAATTGCACCAGATGAAGATCAGATATCGGCATACGCTCTGAACCACTGAGATCAGTGCATTTCTAAAACCTTTATCTGTTTTTATCCTTGTAACAAGATAGCAATCTTATTCGAGATGCATAATAACGCTGAATGGTTATTCTATAGGGCTGACTCCATACCTTTGTTTAGTAGGTTTGGAGGCTTCTTCCAGTCTTCGGCAGGCTTCTTCGAGCTGGGTCAGGGTGTTCGGTGGCGACAGGGGTGGCATCGTGGGATCCTGGATGAATGGATGACCCGGATGGTGTGCTCGAGCATGACCGCCTACTCCTCCGCCACCCCATAAGGGCGTCTTAGAGGATACGTCGCTCGGGTGTGTCTTCTTCAGGCCTTGAGAACTGTAAGAATCGATTTTTAAAAATTAATTTTCCATGTTGTATTTTCGAACAGATTTATAGCTATAACATATGTAAAGGTAGTATATAGCTATAATTTATATGGAGGTACATCATATAGGCATAATGTATGTAGAGATTCAACACATAGCTATAAAGTGTGCTCGTGTGACTCACCTGTGAGATTTGTGCCTGTTTTGCCTCTCACTTTCCAGGATCCATTGCCACACGTTGTGTGATCGAACTATCCCATCTCTGGGAAGCAGAGGCGAGCTGCTTTCCTCTTCGCTCGACTTGCAACCGCTCATTCCATCACTAATATTACTGGGACGCTTAGACAATGTGCTGGTGCGCCTAGAAAACAAAAATCAAAAGAAAATCAGGCCCAGGAGATCCGCACCATGATGAGCTCTAGTAGTTATGTTTTCATGTAGATAATTTCGTTCCTCCAGAACTCACCCTTGTTGAAGATCGGCTGAGTTGTGGCACCGTTGGTAGCAGTAGTCCGACCCGGACGATCCTAGACACTGCGCTACTCGGTGCGCCGCCTCGGCCTCCATCTCCTCCCTGCTCTTGGGTGAAGCAGTGTGGTGGTGGTGGATGTAGTGGTGATGGATGTGCTTGGTGGACGACTTGGGAGCCATCACGGGCATCTTGGATGGTACAGAACAGTGCATACTAGGTAAAAGGTTGGGCACGGAGCCTTGCTGACGGTGATGGTCTGGGGAACGTGAGCGAGGAGAGTAGCCTTGTATGCTAGGGGACTGGCACCCTGGGGTCTTTAGGACCCTAGAGAGGTGCTCGTCCAGGATGGCTTGAGGGTCTTCGTCGCACAATCCGGAGGAGAGGAGGTTGAGGGAGGTGGGTGGCTGCTGGGGGACGACCACGGGTAACTCGCTGTCGTCTCGCTCTTCTTCCTACACACACATGCACAGAGCACGAGGAAGTGAGTTGGCTGTCATTCTTGCTTGTATTAGAAATCTAAATGATAAACTATCCTTCCAGTCTGTGTACCAAAGCGGTCAGGCAAGTCTTACTATTTCAAAGCACTGAAACACTGACAGTCTCTGTTCTCTTATTCATTGCATTGCTAGCTTCAAAACTTGACATATTTTCTACTTCTGAGGCGTGTCTAAGTGTTTCTCAATAAATACAAATACAATAATATCTTTGCCTGTGTTGACCCCAAAGTAAAAAAAAATAAAATAATATATTATTCCCTTAGTAAATGATCAGACTTGCAGTGCCAGTCAGAGACAATCCTGCTACTCAGATTTTTTATAAAAATATAAAGTACACCCAGTGTTGTTTTTTTTTTTATCAGTACCACAGGCATGGCTAAAAAGGCCAATAAGGTGCCGAAAGGTCACAGAGTTCGAAGATCAGGGGTCACATGGTTTAAAGAGGTTGAAAGGGGTTAGGCACTCAGGAGAAGAGCTGCCCTGAGGTCCTGCCTCAAAAGAGGCTTTTCAGCAAGCAATAATTGAGTGTGATGAGGTGCGGGAGGTGTGTGCTCTTGACGAAGGAGCGAGTGCGGAATGATTGATCTGGCAAACATCATGGATTGTTGCAGTTTTACAACCTGACTGTATTAGAATAAATGTAAGGTATACTGGGACGTGGTGGTTGCATACCTCCTGTATTTGCTGCAACCTTTCCTCCAGAGAGTTGAACGTGTCCTGCTCGCGCTTCAGTTTCTCCAGGCGGGCGATCAGTTCTGCTGCGAACGTGGACGGCTTCACGGGAGCCATCTCTCTCGGCAATCGCTGCGTCCTCTGCATGGGAGAAGACAAATCCTGATTTTAAGTGGGCTGCTTTATCTCGCTAGCTTAAATGCAATGCAGTAACAGCACACTGATGTTAAACTTTTGGGGGCCGTTTTCTCTCTGGGTAGTTACCAAGGTTTCCCTTCGGCTAGTGAGCAATTACACAGGTCTTAAAGAAACTGAACGTGTACGGTGTGTTATGTCGCTGTACAGGACGTAAGACTGTGCGTTTCTTTATAGTTCCATCTCAAGCTATTGACCTGACCCTGAGTCCTCAAACACCCTTCATCTCTGACTTCTCCTCTTTTTCCTTTAATGACAACTACTAAAAGTACTGCCAGCCTTGGGCAAAAGAGCTGGACCAACACACACACACACACACACACACACACACACACACACACATACACACACACTTGTGCGCACACACCCACCACCCATGCCATCAGCATGGAGGCTCTGAAGTCAGCCAGCTTCAAAGAACCCTTGTCAAACATCAAACACACGCAAGGAGTGGGGGTGAAGGGGCTGTGGGGGGGCGACACAGGCTTTTAAATCCCAAAATAAAAGCCAGATAGACAGAAAAAAAGAGCAGGGGGACAAAATTAAAAGAAGAGGAGAAAGAAAAGGGAGGAAGAGGACTGAGAGAGGGATGGAGCCAGGGATGAGGATGGAGAGAGGGGGCTGGAGGAGATCAGAGAGAGAGAAAGGAGAAGTAATCTATTTCCTGACTGTGAATAAGCCACGTCAGGACAGTTTTATATAGTTTTTCCCTACTTCCTGTTTTGTTTTTTTGTTTTTTTTCGAAGAAGAAAGAGCGCAGAAGTTTCCGGCTAAACTTTCGTCTCCTCCCTGCAGTGCATCACGGTATTATTATTATTATTTTTTTGCCAGTGTAACCTCCGACCTTAGCGAACACTCAACCCCAAACTCAAGTCTCAAAAACACCCCCAACACCTCCTGCTCCCAAACACACCCTGCTAAGCCCTACACCATGGGGAGATCAGAGAGAAGAGAGGGGTGGTGGAGGAGTGGAAAGAGGGGGAGGGTTCAATGCGACAAAAACACACACAGTAGAAGGGGGAAGAAGGGGGGGTCTGGTTCTCGGCTGGAGGTTGTCACCAAAGAAGCCACACAAGCCGCCTGCCTGCATTCAGGATCTGATCAAAGGGTGCTGAGGATCGACTCCTGCTCTCACTTCCAGATCCTGACCACTTGACCCCTGCGCCCCGCCCTTCCTCCTGTGCCCGTTCTTCGCCTGCGTCGGATCTTCTTAGGACCGGAATCCGAATCGAAAATCTGAACGGAACCTTTATCTTTATCTTCAAACAGCAGCAGGGATGCGAGAGCGTTATTTCTATGGAGATACATGACGAGGGGTGTGTGTGTGTGTGTGTTGGGTGGGGGGGTTGAAAGAGGGAAGAGGAGGGGGGGATGCATATGCTAATGCAGGCTTTCATTTGTAGCCTTTTATATGAAAATGAGCGGAAGAATATAATATTCTGTCAAAACACGAGCTTGAAGAAATAAAAACAGTGCTCCCACTTGGGGGGGAGAGGACCCAGCTGCCAGCGGCGGGAGTCGCTGATCTCGGAGGGAAGAGGGAAGAGAGAGCGAAAGGATCTTACGGGAAAGTGGGGGAGCGAAACTTGTCCGTTGATCTTGACGCTCCGGTTCATCTCCCGCTGTAGCTGCTTCTTCGTGCCCTGTTTGTATGGTGGGATCCCATCTCTGTTTAAATGAAAGAAAGAAAGAAAGAAAAAAAACAAACAATAATAAGACCACAAGACAACAATCTTCAGACTAAACACTGCATTAGGTTTCAGTGCTCTAAAGCACAGAAGAAATCTTTTCTCGTTTGGTTTGGAAGCGACCTCCTGACCCATTAATGGAGAATTTCTTGCTTTGAAGGCCCTGGTCTTCGCTGCCTCAAGTTTCTACAGCATTAAGGGCATTAGCAACACGACACACCTCTCCTTTAATGATTTTAGATGAGACCCTGGGGACCACTGTTTACTGCCCGATGTCAGCCTCATCTCTCTTTCTCTCTCTCTCTCTCTCCCCTACTGAGGGCATGAGAGAGCCATCAAAGGCAGGAGCAAACACAGAGCCGCTCGACAGGGGGTCACTTTCTGATTGCTAATCCTTAAAATACGCAGGGAGACTTAATAACGATGATGACGAGCTCATTCGCAAGTGAAGATCTAATATTTTTCGAGTGAGCGGAAGCCTGACTTTTCTCTTCACTCGCGCTAATCGACTAGTTTCCGTCACGATTTGTTCGTGTCCGGGTGCTTTTTTGTCAACTGCTGTTGCAGTATTTACATCTGAAGTCTACGGAGCGTGACCTATCCCGAACATTACTCTCTCTCTCTCTCTCTCTCTCTTTGAAATCTCACACTCATGCGCATATGCGCTCCCTGCCATCTTCATTTGGCAACAGCATCTCGCGGCTCCTCTGATCTCAGCAACATCAAAAGCTCGGTTTGTAAGATAAGGTAATGTTTGAAGTTGGCACCGCCGCATTCCCTAGAGTCCAAGTAAATCCATAAATAAGATATAAGCAAGAGGGGGAAAAAAAAAGAATGGGCCTGAAATCACCTCTAACCCTGGCTTTATGCCTTTATCTCAAACTGTGATTCAAATTTGTGCCGTGCCTTTTAAAGTGTCATAGATATCGGACAGTTCATGCAAGAGCAAAAAAGAAAAAAAAATTCATAAAGACATTGCTAAACTCCAGCCATCTGTGAAGAACTTGGCAGGACCCTGTAACTTTGACGTTTTTTATCGCTTGCTTGTAACACTTCAGTGAATGAAAATCATTTTCTTCCTCCGTACTACAAACGTACACTGATTGAGGTGATTGGAAAGTTCTGATAGAAAATGCTTTGTGGCCTGACTTTGAAAAAAAAAAAAAAAAACAGTGTGCATAACTGTTTAGAAACAATAAACTCAAGCAAATCGGCTAGCCGGGGTCATGCTACCTGCTAGCCACATTAGCGGTTCTGGGAGAATTCCTTCAGTGGTGTGCATTTCTTAACGATGAATACTGGTGGCCTCCAATTAGCATTATGCAAATGACATCATGCTAATTAGCGGCTCGTAGCGCTCAGCTGGAGTCGGTAGTGTTAGCAGTTTGGCTATACCCTTTTTAAAGCGTGCAAACCGAACACAAACAGGCGGATTAGCGATACGGATAGCCTATTGCTCTGTATAATTTGAAGTTCTTTAAAAAACAACGGCGATGTTGGAGTGAATGAAAGTAGCCTTCTCGCTTTCTCTCTCTTCAGGGGGAAGCCGTACATGCCCCCACCAACAATTCAGTCGTGCAACTAATTTTCAAAGCGGTCTGAGTTGCTCTCACAAATCCCCGCACCCCGTCCCCTCCTCCCCGTTCTCCCTCCTGAAGCTCTGGAAGCCAAACAATGGGCCAAGAGCGCCATTCAACTCGGCCTTTCATCCTCTCTGAAACCACGTAAGGCTCCTTTGAAAAAAAAAAGGGAGGGAGGCTGGATTGTGTGTATGTGAGAGAGAGAGTGTGTGTGTGTGTGTGTGTGTATGTGTAGTGGTGAAGGGGTTAGGGGTCACGATGAGAGAGTGTGATTTTAATCCCAGCATTGGGAACCCCAGGTGAGTCGTCTGCGGGTCCAGGAATGAGGTCTGTGCGCTCGTCTACGCCTGCCGACCGAACGCGCTCTGACACTTGATCTCATCGCGCTAAGGCTGCTGGGAAACCGCAGCGGTGCAGCGCGGGTAAAGCCTCGCTTTCAAGCTATGCCAAGCCCCCTCCTTCTTCTCCTACTCTCGTCGAGACATACTTAAAGGCTAACGGCTAATTTTGCCATGCATATCGGAGAAAAGGAAACGATGAGATAATGATTAGAAAAACAAACCTGTTCGGAGGAGATCAAAGTAAAAAACGCTACAAAATGAAACAATAAAAAACAAAAAAAGGAAAGGTGAAGTTCTTGAAAACGCTACGCATTTCTGAATTCCAAATTAATCTGTGTGGCCATCCAACTCCGATTTACATGAAACGACAGCAGGACGTCCAGCAGCACTAAATGTTCCCTTGTGTTATGAGGGCTTTCAAAGATTTCCAATTTCAAAAGGATTTAAAACCTCTTCATTTTCTTCTTCTTCTGTGGTTGCCCTAATAACCTGCTAGATGGCATGTGCCGAGTCATCGTTTCTCTTAACGCAGCCGTACCTGTAATGTTCCAAATTGCTCTACGATATAACTTTTGTACCAAATTCACCGATACCTGAACGAAGGTCTTGTGGGATGTGTTTCTTTTTTTTCAGTATTTGCAGCTGCATTGCCACCAGACCTGGAAATTCTCAACTCAAAACTCCACACGTCTCTACTTCCCGTACCTACGCAAAAGAGCTCTGTTGAACCTCAATAACTCAAGACTACAAAAACAAATCCACCGAAAGTCCTTCCAATTCCAGTTCCTTGCCAGTCTTTCCCTAATCATAGTACAGCTGTTTCAGCGTCATTTTAGGTGTGACTGCTTTTCCGCTTCGCTCAAACGCTCGTCTGTTAAAATCTTTACTTTGAAGCGAATAACAAATTGATGAAAACACTTGAGTGGGTGGATTAAAGCAAGGGCGTCGTACTTACACGCTGCTGTCGGTCATAGACATGGAGTCGTCAGTGGTGGCGTCGCTGGACACCTCACTGTTGTTGGCGCTGCTGGCCGGAGCCACGACGTGACCCGAGTTCACGAAATACGGACTGGCCGGGTCTCCACGTTTTTGAGCCCTGAAAACACAACAGGAATCCAGTGTTACATAAAACTTTGAAACAATCATTGTTTAGTGTTTCCACATAGACGATATCTTGTACGGAGTACACACAACCTATTTAACACTCACCTATTGAACTTTTGCTAGGTAAGATTCAAGGGAAGCGATATAGAAGTGGCTATACAATATTCAATTCTGAAATCTGATTGGTCGAAGGCTCTTGATAAAATGATATATATGATTGATTTATGAACCTGTGCTTGTGATTTGTTGCTGCTTCTGTAGTGTTAGCGTGTTAGTAGCATGGACTAGTATTGTATTGTATGGACACCCGTCGCTGTTTTAACAAGGACAAATGTATGATACATCTGTGTCCTTACAGAAGAAGTCTCTAGTGTCAGTGCTTTGTTTTTCATTGCAAGACAAGTTGTTTCTTTTTCTTATTAACTTAAAATTGTTGCTGGAGAAAGAAGCAGTTGTTCATAGTGAAATGGTATTCACTGGCGGATTGCTGAGGAATAGCGTCCACCTCACACACCCGGATCTTTGATTGACTTCCTAAAATTGCACACGGGTCATGATTCAATCATGATACTTGTAGAAACGGACCAACTGATGTTAAATGTTCTCACTTTCTACCTCAACTTCAATCAATCATCGCGAGAGAAATCTGATCGCCGCATTGCTGCAACTGCTGACTTATGATGAACCTGTGCCCCCTCCCATCTTTATATATATATATATATATATATATATATATATATATATATATGCATGCTATAATGTGTCTTTCAGTATGTCAACAACCAACAACCACTTCCCCTAATTCTGCTGTCTACACTCCCACCTCACTGTTTGGTTTGGATCAAAAAAGTTTCCCCGCACTCTTCTACTCCAACGCTTTGCTTTCTCTTTCCACTCCTCCCTCATTCTCTCATTCTCTCTCTCTCTCTCTCTCTCTCTCTCTCTCACTCTTTCTCAACTTTTTTTGTCTTTCTCTTCTCTCCTGCTGTGCTGCATTCCTGCTTGCCTGGCAGAAAGAGGGGAGGGGAACGAGAGAGAGAGAGAGAGAGCTGAACTTTATGAGAAATGCCTACTACACATTAACACGGGGTCATGTGTGAGAAAAAAAGGAGATAGAGAAAAAAGTAGAGAAAGAGAGAGGCGCAGCATGACTAAAGCCATAAGCCCAAGCTTGACCTCCTACTCTACTGTGCACACACTCAGCTGGGTCTTCTCTCTCTCTCTCTCTCTCTGGCTTAGTCTCTATCAGAGAGATTTTTCAGAATGAGATAAAAGGCAAAAGAAGGACCGGCCAAAAAGCAGTGAGATACAGGATTCTAAGGGAGAAGGAGCCTCTTTAGAAGAGGGGATGGGGTGAGGGGGGGGTGTCTGAAATTAGTTCCACATGTGTCAGATAAAAACTCCATCACACACAGAGTTGGCGCAGGCCATGGGGAAAGAGGAGGGCTGTACCCTACCCCCCAACACCTCCCCTCCCCCCCAACACACACTAACCCCCCATTCCCTTTCTCCCTGCCTCTTTCTCTCTCTCTCTCTCTCTCTCTTAGTGAAAACACCAGCAGGAAGAAGCAGAGATGCCCTTATGTCAGCGACACCCCCATCCTCCTCATAACAGCAGAGGCAGGACACTTTGTCTCCACTGAGGCACACACACACACACACACACGTACACACTTTGTGTATGTGCTGGCAGCCACAAGCACACGCACTCTCTCTCACACACACATATGCATGCATACACACACAGAGTTTGGAACCATTTGGTCATGCTTCTTGCTTAAGCTCTTTTCATCTGCCCACTTTTTAAAATCCAGAAAAAGAGCGGCCACGTTCTGTTTACTCCAGTGATCTGTCTTTAAGACACAACAAAGGACCGGGGGGAAGAAAAAAAACTTCAAGTGCATTGCGATGTAATTGTTTCCAGATGTCTTTCGCTTTATTGTGTGGATGTACTAAGACCAGTTTGGTCAGTGCTATTAAAACCAGGCTTTGATTGAGAATCAGGCAGAAAACCCAGAGTTCTTTATTTTATTATTATTATTATTTTATTATTTATTTTATTTAATTTTTTTTTTTACACAGAGCTCTGTGTCAGTGCGGCGCAGCTGCGTTTGGAAACGTCTGCGGAACAGAACACAAAGGCTTCCTTGAAAACTTCTTATCTTTCATCTTGGACCAAAACTAAAATATCTTCCTTCTGCAGCTCAAGTGTGTATGTGTGTGTGTAAGTGAGAGGAGATGTGAAATAGAAAGAGAGAGAAAACCAGACACAGACACACACACACTTTCAGACATGCAACACACACCAATTTAAAACACTCCAACAGCATAACTAATGAGTGTGGAGTGACAGTCTGTCCCCAAACATTAGTGTACATACATAGACACCACAGTAAAGGAGTGCTGAGTATCGGGTTTGGGCTCAGAACCGCAAAGTTTGACTTCAAAAAAGCGCAAAGCAGACCACCAGATGGCTGGGTTCGAGAGCGCTATAATTTCACATACATGAAAGTTTTTTTTTTTTTTTTTTTAAGTCACCCAGGGCAGATCATTGAATCGTCTTGTGGTGCTAAGTCAAAGCAGATGGACTTGTGTTTTAATTGTAATGATGTTTCGCCAATGTTGTATCCACGACGGATTTCGGATACAAGTCTCGCCACCTTGACTCGAGCCGACTCCTGGCGACTTGCTTTACACTCTAACAACCTGCTCAAACGAATGAAAGCGGCAGGGCTGGACTTGCTGCCTTTCATTTCATACCAACAAAGTCATTAGACAGGATTCGAGCCCCCTTCCTCTACGTTCATACCATTTGTATCATTTCACCGCATAGCTGCGCTTTAAAATTACAAAACAGACCACCAGATGGCTGCAGCTATTATGCAGGTACTACAGTGTCTCGCAGGAGCTGTCAGAGTTATCTAAGATAATTCGAGTCATAATGAAGATGCTTCCTCGCTTGCTGTTGGATCAGGGTTCGTCTTTCGAATCAAAATGATAGTTTGTTTTCTGCAACTCGAGGTTGTGTTTATGATATAACAATAAAGGTGTTATTATTATATACATCATATTGTCTAGAAGTGAAGAGTCAAACTGATAGACTCGCAGATCTTTAGTACCGAGGAGCAACCGATGAAGCCCCTCAGAAACCATCACATAGTCATTTATGATCATTCATTCTATAACACAACGCACAAAGTTGATTATAACCTTAAATAATATTTAGATGTAAACATTAAACAACTATTTTAACAATAGCTCCTGAACTGTCTAGTAGATCATATGGCAGAGGGAGATGGATCAAGAGCTGCTAACTTTTAGGATCAGATAATCTAATCTGTGACTAAATAAATCTTGACTTTCACTGCACTTTGTGTTGTATATAAGCAGTAAGACATTAAGGTTTAGTATATCAGGCACCCTGATTGGTCGATTGTGTTTATTACCTGCAGTCGGCGGTGCGCAGGGTCATGGTGGCGCGCAGTGTCTCGGCAGACAGCCCGACCACAGCCGCCAGCGCTTTGGCCTTCAGCTCGCCGCAGCTCCACTCCTTGTCCTCGATGAGCGGCGGCAGGTAGCCGCACATGAGCTCGAGGCTCGCCAGGCCGCCATGCGCGTAGGCGTGGTTCTCGCCGCCGGAGCGCACGTAGTCCAGGTAGATGTCCGAGGTGAGGAACGCGCGGTAGGCGCTCTCCTCCAGGCCGCCCTCGATCTCGGTCTGAGCCTGGTCGAACATGCGCAGCTCGATCCGCTGCTTCTTGACGCTCTCGCGGATGCAGGCGCGCGTCGCCGCTCGCAGGTGCTCGGCCACCACGCCGCGACCCTCCACGTAGCGCTTGTAGATGGCTCGCGCCACCCGGCGCGTCTTCGCGTCCTGCAGGTCCATCTGCCGGAAGCCGTTGCAGGCGAACCAGAAGTCGAGCGCGTCCTCGCAGCGCTCGCGCTCGAGGAAAGTCCGGAACAGGTGCGCGCCGTCCTGGTCGGCCAGCAGCGAGCGCAGCGACTTGGTCCATCGCGCGAGCGGCGAGTCCGGGGACGCGCTTCCCTCCGGCTCGTCCTCGTCCCGCCGCGGCGCGCGCGCCGTCTTCACCGCGCTCTTGAGTTTCATGTACGCCGACGGATCGCGCCGCGACAGCGACGACGCCTCCTCCTCGCCCTCTTCCCCCGGTACCGGCGGACGGGGCGCGTCTTCCCGAAAGCTGGTGGCCACGGGTTCGATGAGCGCGCGACTCATGGCTCCGTTTCCTCTCCGCGCGCCTGTAAGTTAAGTAAGTGCACCTCGGATCGCTTCTCAGGGCCGAAAGGAGCCGTGAAGCGTCGAGCCACTCTGTAACACACATACATCGAGTGCGCTTGAGTTATTTTATTATTAAAAAGGCATGAACAATGTTTAGCCTTAAAATCAGCTTCAGTAGCGGAGCTTGGAAATGTCTGTGCACACAGAAATGACCTGTTCATTACACGACAAGGAGTTTAAACTTTTTAAATCTTCTGCAAGTTGTTCAAACCACAAGTATGAAAGATGTGCACACTGAACATTTCCATAGATCAGGACTCAACCAAAATGAACCAATTTATTAATTAATCCAAACGGCCAATTTATATCCATGCGTTCTGTAAACTATATAACAACAAATAAGCTGTTTTATAGTCTATTGCACTCCTTATGTATACCCTAATACTTGTCACAAATGTTAGAGTTCCTTTTTTAACTTTTGAAAGGTGTTGCTTGTGTTTTTGATTTTGCATCTGATCTTCATCTGGAGAGAGAGGGGGGCGAGCGCGTTGAGATGCATCAGATCTAGATCAAAACTTCAAGTGCATCTCTAAACTTTTGAACTCGTGGAAATTTTAGAACTGATACGACTTATGACTTATGAAGAAGTCATCAACTCCAATCAAAATTTCTTGCTGATACACCAACAAAACCTCAACGCACTCACTATAGGCACGAATGAACAGAATGCATAAGATCATCTTATCCCAGGGCGTGTTTTACAGCCTGTACATTACATGTGCAATCGGTACTATCAAGGATACAAACCATCAAAGACAAGGCATTCGAGGCGGTTGTCATAGCAACCAAAAGAACACCCCCCCACACACACACATACACACAAAAAAAGAAACATGCACTTTACGTTCGTACCATTATTTGCATCACGCGCGTGAAAATAAGTGAAGAGTTGCTTGTAGTCCTGAGATTCAGTCTTAAATTTTACGCGATCCGGTAATCCAGACGTTAAAAAAAATCTAATACGGGATAATCCAGGAAAATGCTCCTCTCGTGCGTGGAAGAAACAATAAATCCGTGAAAAAGAATGGACAGATGCGAAGGAAGTGCGATCTCATTGACACACAGACAGAGAGAGAGGGAGAGAGGGAGAGAAAGAAAGACGCTGCGGCTTCGCTCGTGTTCCATTCAGCAACTGGGCTGAAGCAAAGCACGCCGTGGATCCTCCTCTCTCTGAGCAGAGGAGGTATCAGAATATCAAAGGGTAGTACTACACACACACACACACACACACACACACCCCTCCTCCTACTCTCCAACGTCAAAGCGAAACAAGGGTTGCCAGATATGGATAATTCCTTCTACATCATTTTTCACACTATCAGCAATCCCCCTCTTTTCTTTATACTTTATATATTTAAACAAATTTCTACCCCAATTATAAAAAAAATGCCTATTTTAAACGTGCATTAATTACATAAGATTCCCAATGAAAGGTCATTGTCCATTTCTACAATGCAGTTCAATGTGGTGTGTTTGTGTGTGTGTGTGTGTGTGTGTGTGTTTGCCATTTAAGATGTCTAGGGTACAAAACAATCAAAAAGATGTGTGTAGTTGATAACAGTACTGAGTATGCAGAGGTCGGTCATATAAAGTACTAGGGCTTTTACAAAAAAAATAAAATAAATAAAGAATAAAAGCATGATTTAATCACAAAAAATCCAAATCATTAAAGAAAAAACTTCATCTTCTCTGCATTTTCATCATACAGTAAAAGACAAAATTCTTTTTTCAATGAATATTTCTATTAGTGTGGACTAGACCTATGTTGCGACCATCATCGATTGTCACTCATGTGGACCTTTTTGTGTTCTTGACCCTTTAATCTATTCTTCACATGAATCCCATTACTTTGTCAAGCTGCTGTCATTCTGGACAAAATGTCTTGCAGTGGTAGGCTCACTGTCTCCATACACACTTACACAGGTTCTAAGGTATTGTATACACACTTACACAGACTCTTATGTATTATACACACACTCACACAGGCTCTTATGTATTGTATACACACTTACACAGCTCTTACGTGGCTGAAATGGTTTAGTCTGCTCCAATCTGTTCTTTAGATATTCTCCAGTTGTACTGTGTTTTACGTTGCATAAGATTTTTTATTTGCTTAAGATATGAGTACATTCAAGGTTCTAATTGTAATCTGCTTGTTGGTAATTTAATATCAGGATCAAAAGTACTATGTGGTGCACGTTATTGTATTATTAAAGATATGTGTTTGAGAAATGTGGCTGTATGTGCACGTAGATTTAAACACACCTTACCGTACATTAAAGACCTCTGTTTTAGCTCTTAGGCCACATTTTTCTGCATGGAAAACAAATACTGTATGTACAGCATCCCATTGAGCCCCCTTTACTAACCGTGTTCTCTATACGTTTTCCCCCTCCAGGGAGTAATCTCCATTTGGAGTACACTTTGGGGTTGATTTATTGATGATTGGTGTAGAAAATCTGGCACCCGGTCATCTATAATAAAGCATGAAATCTCTTACAAAGACTGTAAGACTATTGATATAGGGTTTCTATTTATTTGGATCCCATAATCATACTACTGTGTGAAAGAGTTTACCAACAGGTGGCGCTATAATTAATTGTACGTACTATGATAGTGGAAGAAATAATGGCATCAATACCGTGACTGTGTGATATAATATAATATAATATAATATAATATAATAAATTCATTTATAATATGTATTAAATAATATGTCATATTAGTAATCATATTTATCGTTTTATTGTTTTTCAATAACACATACTAATTTAGTTTTTTATATAATTTATTATAATTTTACTACTTTAACATACCAATTTAACATTGTCCATCTAATATCTTCATTATGTCTTCGACTATGTCTTTTTTTTTGTGTTACACTTAATGAACCTTAAGAAGACTAATAAAACACCCAGATATTAAATATACATTCCTGTTTTCCTTCCACCACCTCTCAGGTTTTGAAGTGTTTAGCAGTAACTGACCTGCTCCAGGCTATTTTAAAACAAGCTGTGGTATGAGGCGGTAACTATGAGCACTTCAAAGCATGTCACACCTCCCAGCCATGTCCCGGAACAAACGTGTCTTATAATTTCACACTTTTATTAGCAAATACTGGTCATAAAATGATAACATGGAAGTGGATTACCCTATAACACTTAACGCCTGGTTTTGCTAAGTTGTTAGATGGTGGCATATAATGTGGGTGGCAGGATTTTTCTTAAGCTATATAGTGTTTTATAGGATTATCAAAGACCTGCAGTGGAGATTGTTTAGCCGCCTCAGGATCTTAGCTGGTACCGGTAAAGTCGAAAGGATCAACTTGCAAATTCATAGTACTGAAAACCTTATGAATACAAGTTTACAGATGCAGCGAAGATTGATAACTTCTAACAATTATAATATTGGAAGAAATTCAATCACATTTTCTTCCAGCAAGATCCTGTACCATGACTGGAACGTCACATATAGTGTAATACATTATTTCAAATAGAAACCTTAACGTGAAAAAAACTAAACAAACAAAAAACATATATTTAAATGAATCTAGCTCATTTTAACTAGTTGCTATTGAAACCCAATAAAAGACAGCAAAAACATGAGGTTAAATTAAAATATATATATATATATCTATATAGTATTCCTTGTGGCCAATGACATCAATAAGAGAGAGAGAAAGAGAGAGAGCGAGCGAAAGAGAGATTCTACCCCATGCTACTTCAAAGTGTGTATTGTTCCTTTGATGTTCAACACAAACTCTAAAGACCAAAATACATTAAAATACTTGAATTTGCACATTGATACCTGTACAGCCAAGCTATAGCTTGTCTTTAGCTCTAATATTGTTAACATTATGCATAAATTAACTTTAATTGTATATCGTGGTGAACTCTTCAAAACTCAAAATCTATAGACTTACTTTATTTATAATTGTAAATGTTATCTCTTAAGGTCATAAGACTTCACCAATTGTAAAACATTTTATCTCATTTAAAGAACCACAATTAATTACACTAGAGCATATAGGGTAATAAGGCCTGGCTTGTACACCCCAGGTAGTCTACTAAATCTTAACCCACACACCAGTGTCTGTCTCAGTTCAGTGAGCTGGCTATGAAGAAAATGTGTTCCTAACCCATGCACATGCACCTGTTGGCCATTTCATGGGCATGGTGCGAAGGAGAGGGCATTGTAGTACACCCTCTTCTTCTTCTTCCCGTTTTTTTTTTCACGTTGACCTCTCCCCGACCCCTTTGTAGTGTCCTCTGCCATTTTCACAGGGGAACCCCAAATGTTTAAAAAGCCCGGGACAGGAGGTGAGAGAAACCACTGAGGAGTGGCCATAAAACAAGGTTACAGAAAGGCTAATTCGAGTCTGGTGCAGTAGAACAAATAAAATGGAACTGATGTCGTGCCAGGAGGCAATTAATGAAATTGTTCAGCAACATTTTCTTTCCCCAAGTATATGTGAACTGTGTAGGCAAATTATATTGCTAGACTCCGTCTCCAAACAACAATATTATCCAACATTATTCATACTGATTTATTATGGTGGACCACTGTTTGGCTAAATACACTATGATTTATGTTAAAACTCAGGACATGTTGCTTGAAACCATATTGTTTTATTGGCAAATAAACAAGGAATAAAACACAGGGTGTGCTGTTGCAGGAAAATTATAAAGTTTTTTCTTTTTTAGCAAAAAGACATTATTTACTACATTTAGGACAGTACTAAGGAGTCTTTAGTTGGATCATTATTGCAGTGATTTATATGTTTAAACTGGAAACAATTTGTTTAACCCTAAAAAAAAAGTAGATTTTCATTTTAGAAGATTTATGAAAAAGAGGTTTATTTCAGAAGTGTCAAATTATTGGCCTGCATCAAGCAAAGAAAACAACTAAGGAGATTTCTGGAAATACTGAAAATAGGTTAAGAACTGTCCAATTATTATTAAAAGCTGGCAGGATAGAGCTGAAATATCAACTTAATGAAAGAAATGTGGTCAGATAAAAATCAAAAGGTTGAAGTTCCATTAAAAAAAATCATATTTTTGTTTAATAGTGAAAGTAAGATGCACTTCCTCATGAAAGTGATAAGAACTCACAGGATTGGGACTGGAGAATATCGAATATCACTTGTTAGTGAGATGAATTAGATACAGTTTTAGTTTGCTAGGGAGCATAAGGATCAGTCATGTGATATGATGAGTCCAAATCGACTCTATTCCAGAGCGAATGTTCTGGAGTGTCCACTCAAACAAGTTGTTTCCAGTCATCACTTTTAGAGATCACTCACTCATCTTCTATACCGCTTTATCCTGTATTCAGGGTCACGGGGGACCTGGAGCCTTTCCCAGGAGGCTTAGGGCACGAGGCAAGGTACACCCTGGACAGGGTGCCAATTCATCGCAGGGCACACACACACACTACAGGCAATTTGGGAATGCCTAATCTGCATATATTTGGACTGTAGGAGGAAACCGGAGAAAAAATACATGCACACAGAGATAGGAATCGAGCCTGGCCAGGAATCGAACCCAGACCCTGGACCCTAAAGGTGCAAGGCGACAGTGCTAACCACTACACCACCTAATTATCATTTTATTAGCTATAATTCATCTTTCCCTTACCAACCTTTATATTCCTCTCTTTCTTTATTTTAATAATACAAAAAAGTTCTATTAAAACTTTGCTCTGTCTGAAAACTTAGAGTTTCCTAAAAATATGTATGCAAGAGGAGAAACAGTACAAACAAACTAGAGAAAGTGTATATAAATCTTATATTTGAAAGTATAAGCAGTTATAAAGATGCAGGTCATCCATGCTTTGGGTGAACACGGAGTGATTTTTTCTGTCATCCATGATTGCGACATTGATAGATATGTGATCAGAATTTGGGGGAACATAAATGGAAATCTAAGCTGCTATGTTTGAATGACATTGGTCATCTTTTTAAAATGGCAGCTATCAAGGGTTGGGATTTATAAGGCAGTGGGTGAACAGCCAGTTCTCGAAATTGAGAAAAAATGGGTAAATGGGCAAGTATAAACATCTGAGTGACTTTGACATAGGACAATGTAATGGCTAGAGGAATAGGTCAGAGCATCTCCAGAATTCCAGGTCTTATGTGATGTCCCTCGTAAGCAGTGCTAGTACTTACCAAAAGTGGTCCAAGAATGGATAGTGGGGGGACAACTCATGGAACAATGTTTGACAAAGTATGATAGCAAAGTGTCAGAACAAACAATCTATTGCAGCTTGCGTTGTAGCAGTTATCAATCATCTTCTCTTTAACATCATATGGATAGCCAGATGTATGTTGCTTACTTAGACAAGAGGTCACACCCAGATGCACTTTAAGAATAAGGAAGCAATGTAATGCTCTGGACCTGATTTCTGGCTGGGAAACCTTGGATCTCGCCATTCATGTAACTGTTACTTTGAGACATACAACTTACCCAAAAATTGTTGCAGAACAGATACCCCCCTTTATGGAAATGGTATTTCCGGATTCAGCCCTGCCACACTGCAAAAATTCTTCCGGAAGGGTTAAGGAACAGGTGTTGAAGGTGTTCATCATCATCTGTGGAATGTATTGGACAAACAATTGCGATCCATGGAGGCCACACCTCACAACTTACAGGACTTAAAGGATTTGCTACGTCTTGGTGCCAGATCCTGCAGCACACCTTCAGAGGTCATGAGGGAACAATGCCTCGAAGGGTTATGTACTTTGTTATTTATGTACAGTATGACATATACAATGTTAAGCAGGTGTTATGTATAATGTATAATGTTATGGCTGATTGGGGTAAGTATAAACTGTATTTTAGTCTCTAGCACATTCTTGGACTTGGAATCAATAATCCCTGTGGTACATGTTTGTGTTGATTTCAGTTCATTTGAGCTTAAATATTGAGTCATTCAAGTCTTCTCTTTGCTTTTATTTTTAGTTGTGAGCCAATTTTGTTAGACAATGCTTAAATGTTCAAACAGCTTATTCCGGCAAAAACAATAAACAGTATGAAAGGAACAAAACTCACAACATCATCCTTGTAATGTTTGAAAAAAATACTTGATTCAAAGCATATTATGTATATACTTCCACCCTTATGCATTGTACTACCACCTTTCATGTTAGAACTGAGGAGTGCAAAGCCATTACGCCATTTGCCATCTTTTCTTCTACTTCGTCATTTTTTATTAACAAATACACACCTCGTGAGTGTTTCACAACAGAATTTTTTTATATTGTGTTGATCAATTTATTAAATTCATTTATTTCCTATGTCTTTTTTATACCCTTTTTATTACAGTTCCAGTCAAAAGTTTGCATACAAGTTTGGTTTTATTTTCTACATTTTAGAACAATAATTTTATTTTTTTTCAACAGTATTTTTTAAAGACTCAAACAGCAGTTGTTATGGGAGCGGTTTTGCAAGAACAGTATTGTCGAGTGCATTTGTGAAACCCATCAAGCATCATGAAACTGGCTCTCATGAACGACATTCCAGGAAAGCAAGACCAAAACATACCTCTGCTACAGAGGAGAAGTTTATGTAGAGGTACCAGCCTTAGAAATCACCAATTAACAAACAGCACCTCGAATTAGAGCCGCTGTGAAGAATTTACACAGCATAAGTTATTAAAACTTCTCAATGTCAACTGTTGAAAGGAGATGTATATTGTGGATGCCTTTAGCATTGTTTTACAGTGGGGGAAGAAATAAAATCATAAAAGATAATGGAATTCAAACTTTTGACTCGTGTATATAATACTAGTGATTTATATACTTATGTATATTCACATGGTTTATCATTGCCATATTTACTTGGGTCATCTCTTGCATTTATGTTGTGTTTACTGACTATAAATAAGCTTTATAGTATCCATCCATCCATCCATCCATCCATCCATCCATCCATTCATTCCATATTTTACAATTACTGCTGAAATACAAGAAATTCTCTCTCTCTCTCTCTCTCTCTCTCTCTCTCTATATATATATATATATATATATATATATATATATATAAATTTGATACCCCATACTCCCTTTATTTCACCCCTTATCCAAACATGCTGTTTCAGTATCTAATGTAAATTAGACACTAAAAGAAAAGCTCAGAAACAAGCGAGGGGAGTGTCTCTTCTTATATCAGGTCACATTGGGTGTGTGTGTGTTGGGGGTCTGAAGGCGTGAGTCTGATTTGTTTGTTTAAGCCAGGCCAATATAAAAAAAGGGAAAAACAACAAAAAAGCAAGAAATGTAGTTTTCTTAAATAACTTTGTTTAAAGATATATTGCATAATATAAACTGATTTGTTACAATTATTAATGTGACTTTATATGTGGTAATTGTTTTTTTTTTAATCAAATTTGCAAGGTTTCAACTTTTTTTTTTTTTTGCTAACATGATTGTTTGCCGCTTAAAAAAATATCCTATTTCTTTTTTTTGGACCTTTTTTATTGCCAAATCCATTTGCGTTCAAGATGGGTGAAAGGAATTCAAATTATAACTGAAAGGTTTACATTTTTCCTTAGAAAGGATCTAAGGTGTTTGACACCAGTGTGGGTGATGAGGTGAGACCACATCAAAGAGTGAAATCAGTCCTTAACCAAATGCATAACAAAATTATCTAAATGATCTTTTCTTTAAAGGTGTGAAGGCCATTTCATTTTCAATTTGTGATAAGTGAAGCATGTCTCCAGGGTCTCATGTCAGTTTCGCAAAACTTTTTTTTTTGACATTCTTTTAAGTGAAAAATGTGCCTGTTACACCTACATGAGTCTAACCTATTATTGCCTGGACAACAGAAAGTGCCACGGGTTGCTTCTGCAAGTGAAAACGTTTTTCTCTGTGGTATCACAAGAAACAGGAGAATAAATAAGCCCTGCCTTCTGTGCTGATTTAAATACGATGTTAGCAGAAAATGCAGGAAGAAATAGCAGCGAGTTCAAAGGCATGTGAGATTGCAGCTCGGACAGGAGCATGAAAGCTAATAAAGTTAAGTAGGCCTGCGTCTGGGGGAAGGACGAGCATCCTGCTTTGAACAGAGCTTGTGATCAGTCGCCTCCCTCAATTAGTGCATTGTCCACTTGTACTTTCAGCCTGGGGGTTAAACTGCTGGTGCAGGGCTTTGAAGTGCTTATCCCTTCATCTGCAGTCAGATGGAGGAAAATCGGCAGGCCATCCATGGAAAAAAAGAAAGAAAACACGGCTCTTCGGCCAGAAAGAGCAAAATCGTACAGAGAAACAGAAAGGAGGAGCAGTTAAAGACTAGGAGACAATTAATTATAGGAGAAGGTATGAAAGTATGAGAAGGCTTTACTTTTGATACGATATATATATATATATATGGGTACCTTACAGACACTTCTAGAAATAGTAAAAAAAAAAAAAAAAGATTTAAAGTTGTTTTAAAAACAAAGCAGTCATATTTTTAGGGATCCCATTTCGGGCCCAGGCGGACTGGTAACAATAAGAAACTGGAGAGTGTTAAATGAGAGACAGATGAAAATAAGAAAAGTTCGAGAGAGGAAGATGAAAGAAACGAAGCAAAAGAAGGCAGAACTGAGCTCAGTTGTCAGCAGAATCAGATGGCTTTGGAGCCAGCAGCAGGCAAATATACAATTAAAGTGTGGCGTTAAGACTGGCTTTGAAGTTGGACATGCTTCCTAACGCTCTTACAGTCGCAGAAAGAAGCCATTCATCCTGCTGTTCCAGCCCGTTAACGGGATAGACTTAAAAGGGCCAATTTGAAGAAAATAAGCAGAGTAAACTTTAATTCCGACACCAGATCCGTAGTGGGCGAGTATCATCATAACCGTTAAAGACAAACCTGATTTTCTGTTCAAAGTTACTGATGCATTGGGGTGTATGTGTGCAAGTGAGTGTGTGTGTGTGTGTGTGTGTGTGTGTGTGTGTGTGTGTACAGTATGTAGAGGGGGGTTATTAGTCTCAGCCTGTGTGTGTGTGTGTGTGTGTGTGAGACAGCTTTTCAGATTAATTACGACTCCGCTCTTCATTTTTAATGTTGCTAATCGTGTTTTGTGGTGGCTTAAAAGTTTAATAATGTACAGGAATCGTTTTTGATGTTCGGTGGGGGAGAAGGTGGCACAAGAAAACATGTCTTTAGAAGATTAGTCTCAGCAAGTGATACCCACAAAGCAGTACTTGTTTCGGAATTAGCATAAACATGTAGAGAATATAACATACGTTCATGGCAGCCTTAAAGGTAATATCACAATAATGTTTGTAATGACGGACACATTGCTGTTGTTTTGATACAGTTTTGTTGATTTGGTTATATTAGAACTCCAAACCACTAGTCGCATCAGCAAAATATTAGTTCATTCCGGGTTGAAAGTCTGTCCTAAACTATACATAAAGTGGAATGTAGTTAGAGTAGAGCTAACACTATGTAAAATTTCACTGTTTAAAGTATTGTATGGAAGAGTGCTACAGTATATTAAAACTAGTAGTCCATTATTGGATTGTTGATCAAAAAATTTGTTCATGATCACCAACCAATCAGAAAACATGATCTGAAATAAACTGGAAATATTACATGCATGATCCAGATGTGTCTTTCAAATCTGCAGACAAAATTTTGTTGCTACTATTTCAATTGCATGAATTGCATTTTAATCATGTTACTGTCTTTATATTTCTATTCTCCCTACTGTAAACAGCGCTAGACAAAAAGCCTTGAGTCACCCCTTATTTCTTCTTATCAAATTAAACGAAACAATGTAGATTAAATTAAAGAAATGAATGTTTATGTAACAATCTCAGCAGCAACCTCATTTCCCCTCTTGTCTCCACTCCATACTAATCACCGACCTGATCTTCTGTCATCATCTGTACCTATTTCTCACTCTTTCATGCCTTAGTTCGTTAGTTCGTTTTTCAATGCCTGAATAATTCATAGGTCACTGTGTGGCTTAACAAACAAACAAAAAAAAAAACATTCCACTGAAACTAGTCATGTACAGGGACTGGATTGAAAATGAGAGGTAAAATTTTGCCAAAAAGGAAAGCCAAGAAAAATCCTTCAGGAAGCCTGGAGAGCTATTCCTCAAGATTGCTTTAAAAATACAAGAATGTCTGGCTCTTTGAAAGCAAAAGAGGAAGAAATTAGGAACTTGTATTGTATATGCACTGCTGCAGACTTCATATTTCTGCTAGATGTCAAGTGATCAGATACCATAACTACTGACATGAAGAACTTCTTCTAACAAAATGCAATGAACGTTACACCTATGAGGATGAAAAACAACAACACTTTTTTAATGGAAATCACTTTTAGACATTCAGGTGACCATTTAGTTGCTCTTTACAAACAAAAAAACATGAAACTAAACAAAAAATGAGTTTCAACAAGCACATTAAGTTCCCCTATTGTGACCTCATATAAGAAACTAAATAGCATGGCTAAAGGTTATTTCAGCATAAACACACACACACATACAAACAAACAAACACTTTGGTGAGCTCTAAGATCTGCTCGAGATTCGGTAAAGAAATAGTGAAATAGACCTTAAATAAGTAAAGTAACTTATTGGTAAAAACAGTTTTTAACTTATAACTTTGTAACTCCATGTGAAACCGATTTACTGCAACCATCTCAAAGTGCCTACTTACCAATAACAACACTTTCTGAGGTGTTTTATTCCTGTAATACTGCTCCGTTCTGCCCAATGATAATAAATTGTGCTTATATACGAATGATATTTGTTTTCATTCAATTGCAGTTACATGTAACATTGTGGAAAGTCCACGAAACAAGTTCCTGTTATCATTTACTGTATATTATAGCAGCTATAAACAGCCTTCCCTCACCAGGTTCTCTTGTTTTACTCTTAAAGTTAACCAGAGAAAAAATGGAGCCTGTTAGAAAGAATCTGGAAAAGACAAAAACATCTGTCCTAAAGACTTTTTCTAGAAAATTTTTGAATCTCTTAAAGGACTGATGATGGAAAAAGACCAAATAAGCAACTAACACCAAATGAACAATTTTAACATTAACACACATTTTATTACGATATTAGAACATTATTAATGTAATTAGCTTGAAGGGCAGTGGTGGCTCAGTGGTAGGTGTTTCGCCTGCCATGCGGAAGGCCCGGGTTCGATTCCCAACCAGTACCCAAACCCCTGCCACTGAATGCAGTGCCTGTCCCAGGCCCGGATAAAATGGGAGGGTTGCGTCAGGAAGGGCATCAGGCGTGAAACCTGTGCCAAGTTGTAATGCCTCTGTTACAGGAAATGAATTATCACCTGTTGTACCTTAAATAATACCTGTTGTATATACAGTATATTTTGCTGTACATATTCACTATTTACCGCAGAGTTTAAATAGTGCATGCACTAGTCGAGTTGATTATTTTTAAAATACCTTTCCGATCTTGAAGCTGTCAACTGATTTCAGCGTGAAGAAAAACCAGCAAAGAATCAGAGTGAGAGAGAAAGTCCCTTGGCCTCGTTCTGACCAGTTTGAAATTTCCCTCTCCAGAGATTATCCTCCTCTTTGGAGAGCAAAAGAGTGTGGGAGATAGAGAGAACTACTTTGAGATTAGACGAGTCGTATCTTGAGATGGAAGCTTGTGTCAGCCTTTTTTTTTTTTTTTTTACAGCTGTGGAGAGGCACCATGTTTCGAAACACTTCAGAGAACAAGGTGGAGTGGAGAGAGAGAGAGAACAAAGCCAGGTGTCTGGGTTCTGAGCAAGCCTCCAAGAAGCGAGCTGCAAACATATTCCCTCTGAAATCATCAAGTAATACAGCTACTGATGTACCAACATACTAGATGTGTTTCTTTTTTTTTTTGGTTCTTTTATCTCAGTATGAAACTGATGCATCCATCGGGTGAAAGACAAACAGAAAATAAATATTTTAAAACAATAGCACATGATCTGTAAGAATTCAGCAACTTGCTTGACGGTTGGCATGATGTCAAGGGGCAGGTTTGATCATTTGCTCTTCTTATGACTTCATTTGTGTCTATAAATGCTTATTTATCCCTGATACTACTTTGTTAAAAAAAAAAAAAAAAAAAACTAAAAGGTCCCATTTGATAGGCCCCATTAAGTATGGGGCGAAGGGCACTAACCTGTCCCATCATGTCCCAGTTGAGAAAAGTTGATTGTTTATGTAGCGACCTCAGCAGCAGCCTCATTTCCCCTCTCATCTGTTCCAACCATACAGCATTCAGCATCACCAGTATACTAATAACCAGCCTGGTCATCTGTCATCATTTGCACTTGTTTCTAACTGGTTTATGCCTTAAAGTAATTCATAGGTCACTATGTGGCTTAACAAACAAACAAAAAGAAAAGTTTCCCTGAAACTGCTCAGGTACAGGGACTGGACTAAAAAAAAAACGAGAGACAAAAACTTGCCAAAAATGAGAGGGAACAGAGAAAATTCTCAAGACTACATCATCAATACAGAAAAGTCTGGCTATTTGAAAGCAAAATATGAAGAAATTAGGTGTGACTTTTGCATTGTACTGTACAAGAGCAAGAGGCAACGTGATGTCATTTCACTCAAGCCATTTCAATGAAAGGTGGCCATATTGGTTTTCTCAAAACATTGAGTCATGTCATTACTTAAGTGCTGTGGAACTTGGTTGTTTTGCAATATTTAGCAAAAGGTAGTGTGTCTAACAACAATAATCTGCTAACAGAATGATTACATGAGGTCATTGGGATGTCGGATTCATTTGCTCATGGAAACAGTTCAATGGAATTAATATCTTTGTATGTGTTTGTGTGTGCATGCATGTGCATATTAAGTGTATATTTCATTATAAACAGTCTAGTATTGTTTATAGTGATAAAATTATTTCCAAATACAAAAAAAAAACAGTTAATGTAACATGAGAGCAGTTTAAAAAGATTTGATGTCCGGCTTCATATCTTAGAGGAACAAAATCCCAGCCTTGGATGTCTAACAACAATAGACGTTTCTGTAGAAAACTTGCGAGTAAATGGAAACCTGTGATGACTAAAATTATATTTAATTTATTTTATCAAAAAAAATTTTTTTATTGACATTATCATGAATATATGGTATTGTAGCATCCTCAGGCATGTATGGTACCAGTCAAAAGTTTAGACACCCTTATTAATTCCATAGGCTTACCTGATTATTATTTTTTCTACACATTAAAACAATGCTGAAACGTTTAAAAAATAAACAATAATCTCCTTTGAACAGTTGATATTGAGATGTATCTGCTACTCATGCTCCTTAAAGCCTTCATAACGGCTCTGATCTGAGGTGCTGTTTGTTATTTCGTGATTTTCGAGGTTGGTAACTCTAGATGAACTTCTCATCTGCAGCAGAAGTAAGTTTTGGTCTTGCATCCTTGCAATGGCCAGTTTCATCATGGTACTTGATGGGTTTTGGAAATGCACTTGACAAAACTGTTCCTGCAAGAACTGTTCCAGAACAGCTGACCTTTATTTCTTAAAATAACAACTGACTCTTGGCATAATTACCTAATGCGATATGTGTGTGTGTTTTTTATTTTTTATTTTTTTTATAGTTTTGATTTAATCCAGTATTGTTTTAGAATGTTGGACATGAATCCAATCTTGTTCCCAAACTTTAGACTGGTGCTGTATATAGTATGTAGCATGACAGACTAATAAGCTCCCAGTCTTTATATGTATGTTATAAGCATCTCATGACTTAAAGGCAATAAGTATCCTGCTACATACACTCTTGAAGTATTTGCACATTATAACGAAGATTGTGGAGATAAAAAAAGATCAAAGATCACTGAAAAAAAAAGATGGAACAAAATGCCTTTGCCTGTTAGTGCTTTGAAATGAAGTTTTTTTTACATGATAGTAAAGGTGTCAGGGTGTCGTATGGTTGAAGAATTAGCAGGAGAGTGTTTATCTGTTAACACCTGAAGTGATGAGTTTATACAGAGGGTGAAAAGTGTTTGTGGTGTGCGTGTGAGGCAGAGAACAATGAGAGAGAGAGAGATACCAGAGAAAGAGCAGTCACATTATAACTGAAACAAATCCCACAGCAGAACGCTATAATATCTCAGTGATGGAAACTAACCACAAAAACACTTTATCAGCACCGGGCTATTCTGTTTTTTAAATTGTTATTGGCGCATTAGTACATCATGAACCATAGCCAGGATCATATCAATGCTGAGGTTATGTGTCTATTCATAAGACTTATATAGTGAGTTTACATGAAAAAACAAAACTATTATACTAGCTTATACTTATACTAGCGTGAGTAGCTATCATTGATGGGGATTTTTTTGTTGTTGTTGTAGAAATAGTTAAAAGGTTAAAGCTAAAAATAATAAGCTGTGACAAAATCTGTCTAGACAGACATAGAGACAGACAGATTTCGGGTGGCCTGGTCCTCCAATGTAGGAGACGTAAAAATACCATTGAAAGAGCAGGTTTTGACTAATGTACAGACAAAACCTTTTTTTTTTATTGACATAGATTTCTAAAGCATATTGTGGCGTGGGCGGGGCGGCGGCTGACGACCAGCATGCCTTGCGGGGATGTCGGTGTGTGTTCACCATGTTGGGGAAAGGTGTTAGAGTTAGTGGCTTCGGCCCTGTTGTGTGTGATGGGTGTGTAACGTGTGAAATGTGCTCTAATTCAGGCTGACGCTGAATTAGAGGTAGGCTCCTGAGTGAAGGTGCTGCTCATGCCATACCGGCTGTATGCTAAATAAAGTACTCCCAGCCATTGCATTGGGCAGCAAATAAGCTCACTCGTCTCTCCAGCATTTCTTCAGGCGTAAAAACGCTACATTGGTGTCAGAAGTGGGATGGAGAATAACGGGTTCAAGCGCACAAAGGAGGACCTTCTGAAAATCCAAGCGGGCCGCCGAGTAGCGGAGCGACTACTCGCGCTGAAAAAGCGTTTTCCTGGCGGAGCTAGCGCGAGCACACCACGTCCACCAACGCGGAGCGGGAAGCAGAAAATCCCGGCGCTGGATCTCGGGGCGGAGGCTGGCGCTGCGCAAGCGCCGGAGCAAGATACAGCTCCGTGCGCTGTTAGCCGGCAAGGCGACATGCTGCTGCGCGAGGCCGAGCGCGCTGAGCCCATATCGGCGGCACATCGCGGCGAAAGAGCCGAGCGACCGCCCGCAGCTCAGTGGCGCTCGGTAGGTGAACCTAGCCGGGGACAGGGCTACCCGTCGCGGCTAGGCAACGAGCAGCTCTCCGACGTTTTGCGGCTAGGCAACGAGCAGCTCTCCGACGTTTCGCGGCGAGGCGACGGCGCGGGTGATCGTAAGGAGGCGGTGCGCGAGGTCGAGCGCGCTGAGCCCATAATGGCGGCACATCACGGCGAAAGAGCCGAGCGACCGCCCGCAGCTCAGTGGCGCTCGGTAGGTGAACCTAGCCGGGGACAGGGCTACCCGTCGCGGCTAGGCCTCGACACCGCTTCCGAGATTCCGCGACGACGCCGAGGCCAGGGACCGCCGGACTACCACTGCAACGTTCTCAGGCCTGAGGGACAGCCGGACTACCGCTTCAACGTTCTCAGGCCTGAGGAACAGCGTACACCAGCAGCCGCTAAACTAGCGCCGGGTGGACGGTTGGGGAGCCCCGCGGGGCTTTACATCGACTGTGTGCCGGACGGCGTCTTACTGCGGGCGCTCGTGGACACCGGCTCCACTGCTTCCCACGGGTTGTGGAACTGTGAACCGCTCATCGCCAGGCAGAAGGGCCCCACCCAGCGCTTGCGGGCACCGCTGCAAGACTTTTGGGTGGGGGCACCTATGGGGCGAATGGGCGTCGACACTCACAGCCAGCTCGGCTCTCCGATGTCATCTACCGGGTGCGGTTGGCAGGGCGGGCACGAGTTTTGCCCCACCGTGACCGTCTTGCGCCTCACCAGCCGCACGCCGGAAAGACATCGAACTATGGAGGCCGGACCGCCTCAGGACTGCATTCGCGTTCACCCCTCACCTGCCAAAGGACGCCGGCGTTCCCACCGCCAGCGCCGACCGCCTCCACGCCTCCGAAAAGGAGTTCGTCATGGTGACCAGGGACGGTCACAGCTCGGGTGGGGGCAGTGTGGCGTGGGCGGGGCGGCGGCTGACGACCAGCATGCCTTGCGGGGATGTCGGTGTGTGTTCACCATGTTGGGGAAAGGTGTTAGAGTTAGTGGCTTCGGCCCTGTTGTGTGTGATGGGTGTGTAACGTGTGAAATGTGCTCTAATTCAGGCTGACGCTGAATTAGAGGTAGGCTCCTGAGTGAAGGTGCTGCTCATGCCATACCGGCTGTATGCTAAATAAAGTACTCCCAGCCATTGCATTGGGCAGCAAATAAGCTCACTCGTCTCTCCAGCATTTCTTCAGGCGTAAAAATGCTACATTGGTAGTGTGGCGTGGGCGGGGCGGCGGCTGACGACCAGCATGCCTTGCGGGGATGTCGGTGTGTGTTCACCATGTTGGGGAAAGGTGTTAGAGTTAGTGGCTTCGGCCCTGTTGTGTGTGATGGGTGTGTGACGTGTGAAATGTGCTCCAGTTCAAGCTAGTGCTGAATTGGATGTAGGCTCCTGAGTGAAGGTGCTGCTCATGCCATTACCGGCTGTGTGCTAAATAAAGTACTCCCAGCCATTGCATTGGGTAGCAAATAAGCTCACTCGTCTCTCCAGCATTCTTCTCGGCGTAAAAACGCTACAATATTAAACGAAAAGGAATTGTATTGTATGTTGCAAATAAAAGCATCATTCATCATCAGCATCAAAATCATCATAAAAAGTACAATTATTTGTAAAATTTTATATAGTAAGATGGCAAAATACAAGCTAAATGTTGTAAATGACTAAAACTTTTTAAGTCGTATTAAGCACTAACTACATGGTAAATGAAGTAAACATTACTTAGATACTCAGTTAATATTACTTAGCCGTTAGCTGGTTTCTACATGTTGCTAGCTAAGACTTGCTACCCTAAAGTATGTTTTTTTTTTTTTTTACTAATTTAACTAATTTAAGATACTACATAAATTCTTTTAAGCTTAGTGGGTCTGTTAAAAAATTGCATCCTTTTCTTTTCTTTTCTTTTGACACAAGATGGCCGCACATCCTGAGATCTTAGTTGAAAGACCTTATACACTAAGGTCACAATGTGTGCTAGAGTTCCTAAACACAAAAGAGTAAGCAGAGCAGGAAGACTGTCAATGAAATAACGTCTCCTGACTGGAATTTTAATTGGAGAAGAAAAAAGAAGTCCTATGATTTCGACGAAGACCAGCTTCACTTTCTCTCCTCCGCCTCCTTTTCTCGCCTGAAGCTGGAGATATGCTCCACTTGTCTCACTCTCTACTCTCTTGTCTCATTCACCTCCTCCTTTCTCTCCTTCTGTCCCTCTTCCTGTCCAAGCTGGAGGGGGTCATTAGATTACTGTAATTACCGTGATAAGGAGCATCGGTCAAAGAGAAAGAGAAGGAAGTCATGTGTGTGTGTGTGTTTGAAAGAGAGAGAGAGAGAGAGAGAGAGCACGAGGACTATTTGTTTTTCACCATAAAAGAGAAGGATGAAGATCAAAAACCTCATCACAGCTGTTCTGTCTGTGCTCCAGCAGTCTGGCAACTGTGTGTTACAGTAGGCATTCAGGCTACTGCACCAGCCCCGTGATGGACATGTACACCTAAACAATCCTTAAAGAACTACTCTGCCTGTGGAACTGACGCTACGATGAATGTTCAAGTCAACCCGGGACTTTTGATTGTACAGAACACAGTTATGTGTTCAAAAAAATAACAAAATTTATTTTTCTCTATAATTCAACACTAATGCACTTAACCCAGCGTTCAGGCAAAAGTTTTAGAAATCTGTTTAGAAATCTTTTTTAATTCAAGTGAGCATGATAGAGCAGGGAAAACCCCAAAATCTCTTGGGCAGATGGTCCAGGACCAGGGTTGGGAACCACTGTTTTAGACCAACCCCAAACTGTTTTGATTTGTGATTGATCTTAGAATTTTAGAGCCAACCTGCACATTCTTCCCACTCCTACCTGCCCGGCACAGTCCTGTGTTGAACTTTTGCTATTTTTGTTATTACTCAATTAAAATATTTTTGAACAATTCCTGGTCCTCCCCCCCCGGCCCATCTAATGCAGTGCTCTTAATTAGCTTCAACTATGTTGCATTAACTTTGCTCTCTTCTCCTGTAACCAGACTTACTTCCTTTTTCTCTGCCAAATTGTCTCTTCATATTGTGTTTGTGCTTTACAGCCATTTGCCTGCTTCCGGAATTCGCCTGCGTTCCTGACCCAGCCTGTTTTGGACCTGTTCTCAGCCTGTGACTTCGGTAATCCTGCCTGCCTTTAATGAATATCTGAGGTTTGGACTGTGTATTGTATTTGGATTATGTCGACTTGAGCCTTTTGGATAAAGTAGTGGATCTAAACTGGTTTCTTTTTAACTTCTGGTAAATCTCTGCCAGTGTGCCTTCTTGGTCAACTCACATGCCAATGCTTTCAGCCCTCAGCTCTATTTGCCTTCAGACTTTACACCTGATCACTTTGAGCTGCTCCAGTTCCCTCACAGCCCCCTACTGAGGATCTTTCCGCTCTCATCTGGGTTGATCACCCAAGTCCTAGGGCACTTTCACACGAAGCACAATTGATTTGTACTGTCCCCACTCTCCCACAGTATTCCTATTATTATTATTCTCTGTCTTTGGCTATTTTTACTCTCCGATACAGCAGGTGGCAATATGTACCTAGTTGGTTGGCGAGTTGTCATTAACTACGAAGAGAAGAAAAATTGCTCTATACCTAATTTTACTAATATTTTGAAAAAATGGCAAGAGCATTACTCTCATGTGCCTTCCAAGTGTATCAACTAGAACAGTATAGGTCAGAGGTAGAGACTGACTATACACACATAGATTTCGGAAGTGACAGATGGCCCTGATGACGTCACATTCTAAACAGAGGTCCACTTCTGTGTTCAGGTACGATTGGCTGATTTGATCTGTGCCCAAGTACATTGTACCATACTCGAGACCACCTTTTTCAGCAGGCTTGGGAACCAGGAACTCTTGTTTGAAAATAAAACAAGACTTTGGGGTCAAGCAGTTCTCAGGAACGATCCCAGGTCCCTAATATAAAAAGGCCTTTAGCTATACTTCAGCTTATGTATTTTACCTTTTTTTTTTTTTTTTTTAAAAATAAAATATCTCAAAAGCCTCCCTGGTGTCTTTGCATTTGAGTACCCGAATTTAACTTAATTTTTTTTTATTTTTTATTCTGAAATCCTTCTAGCACTGTAGTACTTCTTGAAGGGTCCGGAGTCTAAAATTGTCCATGTTCTTGAAATCTTCCACTTTTAAACATCCACTCATTCTGGAAAGGTTATGATTCTAGAACAATCCTGTTCCATTACAATATTTTCATCTGTGTTATATTGTAATAGTTGGCTATAATTACTTGCTATTGTTGTTTTTTCTTCCTGGCTCTTCATGTTCTTTCTGATCCCTGTCTCCACCAAACTTTTGACTTTTGTGATCTTTTCCGCTTCTGATATTAGACCAACCCTTTGTGATTCATACAGCCTGTTCTCTCAGCCTTGCTATGTTTCTTTTTTCTTTTCGCTCTCTCAGTACAGAACATCTGAATGCAGTGACGCTTCTGCAAACCTTCATGTCAGGAATCAAACCTCACCTGAATTTCTAGACATGTAAGCAAGCTTAAAAAAAAAAAGCAATAAAATGAAAAACAATGGATTTTTGATATGAATGAGTGTATCTACCCAGGAAGACATTCTGTCAGCTTTGTATCACAATTAAAACAGGACATGTGATTTATATTCATGGGCTCTGACACAAACAAACCCGCGAAATAATTACGAGCAACAATTAGCATATTTCACCTGGGAAGTCTTTATCCCTATCGTTATTACAGCTATGAGTCATCTAATAAAACAAACCACCCTTGTTCTTAAAAAGGCACACTCATTCTGAAAACAGCAGGGAAACACAGGACACTATGTCCATGCCGCAGGCTCCCAGGATGCCATACTGAGTGTACAATAAAAGGCCTTGCTTGCACTCACCCTTCCCAGCAGACACTGCTTCTTTCCTGTCCATCTTCTGCTCAGTGCTTCTGGTCTTTATAAGATATCTCACCTGCAGAGAGTAGAAACACTTCAGTATTCTAACAAACACAGACATCCTTGCCTGTAGTCTAGTCAATCAGCCAAGGTTTGTCTGGTGTCCCTAAAGTTTTGCACCAAAGCTATGAGAAAAATATATGGCCAAAAGTATGTGGACACCCCATAAAATTGTTAGTGTATGCTATAGCATTAAGAAGATGTTGAGCCTAAACCTGTTCCAGCATAATGGCGTCTCCGTGAACAACCCGAGCTCCATGAAGACATGCTTTGCCAAGCTTAGTGTAGAGGAAGTTGACCTCCACACAGCCTTGATCCTCAACTTCCTGAACAATTTCGGGATGAACTAAAACAACACAATTTGAACCAGGCCTTCCTCTCAGCCATCTGTTTGCATCCTCCAGGCTTTGGTTCAAGGTATATCAGACGCTTGAAACATTCTTCTAATAATGGCTATTACTGATATTACTCTTGCATTAGTTTTATAAGGTTCTACCACCCATTCAGTTTTGTCCTAGCTAGAACCTAAAAAATCCTAGATGAAAACATGCCTTTGTTAAGGGAAAACATGGCTCCTGTTGGGCAAGATGGCTGCAGTATTGCAAAATTTGTTATAACAATAACTTGTTAATTATTTTAGTTTTTTTTTTTGTTTGTTTCACCAGAAAAAGGAAACTCTGCATGTCTAGGCTGACCAAAAATCTGCAACTGGGTAAGAGAGTCTCAAGCAGGGAATATCGCTCAAAGCAAAATACAAGCGAGGTTAACGTCTGTTGCTCCGTTCTACTGTATTTGTCCAGTAAATTTAGTTCATCATCATCAGGCACAGTAGTTATAGAGACTACACAATATGTCACATCTAAAAAAAAAAAGGTCTTATTGTTCACCTGATGAGTGAAGATAACTCTGGGAGTGCCTCTTTTGTATGGTAATATACGAACTAAGCTGTCCTGCAGTAAAAAGTCTACCAGGTGTGTAAAAAACATGCTGAATAACCAACAGCAACTTAAAATTGACAGTCTACGGTATAATCCCAGATTTCCTGGGACGAGAGGCGAGTAGCATTTGCCAGAACTTGCCGGTGCAAACATCCACCCTAAAAGAAAAAGAAGCAGGATCTACTCCGTCAAAGACATTCCAGAGGCAGTAGTTGATCCTCCTCGCTTTCATGGCACCTTTTCACCCCACGGCACAGGAAATACCATTCAACCTGTTCTCCCAAACCAGTCCTCCCCCTATTCATTACAGACCTGGTTTTGTGAAGAGCCATGTAAGATTACTGATCACAGGTCTTCCTGGCACACTTTCATTTGGAATGCCACCCTGTACCCCTCACTCCCCACCTCCCTCTCTATCTCAGTCTGCATCAATGGAGCACACTCTGTGGCTCATTGATTTTTTTTCTCAAATATCACTTTTTTTTTCATTCTCCTGGAATCTTGCTCGAATGAAATGCGATCGGTACCTGTGAGTGCAGCTAACTCTTTCATTCCAATACTAAAGCGTGGGGGGGGGATGTGTGTGTGTGGTGGGAGAAAAAAGGTCGGTAGGTGGTAGCAGTGATGTAACGCCCATTCAGCCCCTTGTGAGCCGTCTGGGATGACATCATCAACCTTAGTTCTAGGATACAGGTTTAAGGTATAATTTAATGAACATGATTTAAGCAAGGTCCGAGGCTTTAGCGTTAGATAGGAAACTAAGTTAAAGGTTCTGATGTGAAAAGTTAAAGGATACAACTATACCTCAGTGTAAAAACTAAATATAATAAATAAAAATAAACAAAGAAATAAATAACGCTTTCCATACAATCCTATTGTTGTATAAGGGCATTCAAGTCAAACCAGCACTTTTGTTTGTGCAGAATAAAAGGCCAGTTATGAGAGTAAAAACTACCTTTATTTCACTATATAATCCCCTGAATGAAACATTAATTCATGCATGGATACCAGCATGGTAGAAAATGTTCTCAGTCTGTCAGAGCCATGACTCGATCGCCTGCATTATCATTACTGCTGCAACACCGGCCTCCCAGAAATTTCTTTAATGGCCCTTTCGTTTAATTGAAAAATAAACCCGTCTTGGTTTGATCACCAAATACGTTCTGTCATGCTGCCGATCACATCACTTCCAAATTACAGGAACCCGGCTGGGAGTTACATCCACATCTCCTTGCTCCATGTGATTTCTACATGTTTGGGACATTAAAGGAGGTCCTTGGAGGCCAGCGTTTCATACAGTATGTGAAGCAGGCAGTTTGATAATAGTGCACCATGGGATTATATTGGTATAAGGTATAAATACAGTATATATACAGCACATTGCTTTATGTGTACTATATGTAGCATTAACATATTACATTTCTTTACAGCATAATGTAGTTTCAGTTGTCGGTTTTTAAACAAAGAAAAGGACATTGGTTTGTTTTTTTAACATGAAGCTTCACTACCAAACCACATTTCATCTCTGATACGTAGGTGTATAACTGTTAGATATCAAAGCCTGTATGCAGAGTGTGAAACCAGCCTTATACCACAGCACTGATAAACACTTTAATCCAATCGGTCATGTATTGTTGATTTATTTTCCATGAGCACACTGCTTAGACAGTAGTGCTGGCTAGAAAGGAAATATGACTCATTCAGAAGAAGTTTTTGATGAACTCTCCGCTTAATTTATTTCAAGCATTGCTCTGGCGAAGCTTTTGTAGGTGTTTTGAGGTAAAGCTGTTCTGTTAAATTTGTGAACAGTTTTTAGGCTTGAGAAATTTGAGTGTTGTGTTTAGGTTTTTTAGTAATGGTACAAAATGCCAATTTTGTTCTCATTATATTAAGAAGAAATAGTCTAAATTGTCAGAAAAAAACAAAACTATCATATAAGAGGAATAACGTTTATGTTAATTCTTTAAAGGTCCCATATCTATCTATCATTTATTTATTCATTCTTTCTTTCATTCATTTATTCATTCATTTATTTATTCATTCATTTATTAATACACATGGTTTCATAAAGGTTAGTCTTTGACCACTAAGATTGGGTGGGTACATATATATATAATATATATATATATATATATATATATATATAATATATATTTTTTTTTCACCTAATATAAACTAATTGTCAGACTTTTAATAAAATATTTGGCTGTATGGACACATGTCCGTATAAATTTATATTAATAGATTAATAGATGTGGATACTAAAGCTAGAAAAATGAAAAGGATATATATATATACATTTTAGAGGTCTTCCTTGTCCAGGATTGCTAAAATAAAACGAGAATCAATAACTGTGTGCTTTTCCTATAAACACAAATAGAGTTTTTCTATTTGTGTAATACAAAGCCAAGTAACCGATCGAGTCTCTTTTCTGCCCATTGGACCGAAATATACGAAGATGGTGATAAAAGAGTGAACTATATAGTTTTGGGCCTGGAAAAGACGATATTTTCAAACAGCCCTGGAAGTTGAAAGCCTTTGCAGGTTGTATTTGATATATACGGCTCTTTCTGTAGTGATTTGAAGGAGCCACTCACAGTCGAGAGAAAAGAAATCAGAACCTTAGAAGTCACATTCAAAAGCTTCTCCAAGCTTCTCTTTGTCCCAACAATATTCATCTTGCCTTTCTAAGGAGTAAAAAAAAAAAAAATTCTCCTTTAAAGTGTTGCAGAACAAAGCATTACAATCTTGGTTAGGTAGCTGAAAAAAAGTTTTGGACAAACTCAATAAGAACCAAAGGCTAAGAGATGCCCAGACAAACTCTAACAGTCTGATGTTCTGCATGTGTGCGTGTATGTGTGTGTGGGTGGGTGGGTGTGTGCACGCGCAAAATCCGAGGTCCTATCTTGCTGCCCTTGCAGTGTTGCTTTCCAACAGATCAAGAGATCAAAAGCGGGTGAAAAAAATATCGCTAATCTCACCATCAAACAGTCATTTCACAAAACTTTCAACTCTGGCTTGTCGCTTTCATTTCCAAATGGGCCCACAAATCTGCGACAGCGTTTCTGCTCAAAGCAATCTGACGGGCGAAACCTGCATTCATCGGTGTGCGAGAGGCAAATCTGACAAGAAATGTTCACTGATTCATAGCTTGCAGAGTCTTAGTAATGAATTAATGATGAATGGCCTTTAATGTTAACAAAGAGAATGGAAGACACTTTGAGAACACCAAATCATCAAGCGTATCAGCAAACACATCTTTTTTTTTCCCTCTTCTTCCTCCTGATTGATAGGACTGTTCAAATGGAGCACACCTACTTGCTCTTCACACATTTCTCACAAAGTTTTGTTTAAAAATTCAAACTGCTTCATCTCTTTTTTTTTTTTCCTCTGAGCTACACAGGCCTAGTTTTTCTTCCTGATAAAGCAGAATGCTTTCTGTATTTACTACAAAAAGTGCCTCTTCACATGAAAAGCACTGACAGCGTATCATCTATACAAAGCACTCGTGGCCACGATTTAAGTTCCTCAAACTTTTCGACAGCTGTCAGCTGAGAATAAAAACTGGCACACTGTGTTAATAATACGAGGTCTCTCTAGGAAGACAACTTGTTAAGGTGTGACTTTTGTTATCAAAACGTGTCAAGCAACCATACCTTCATCCATGACGTTAAATGAAGGGGCTTTGAGTTATTGGGTAAAAAAAAAAAAAAATGGAACTCTAGTTCCACAGCTTATATGAACCTTATATATAGTCTGTGCTTTTTGTCTGAACGTTATGTATCATGTAAATAAAAAGTCTAGGTCACTAGAAAAAAATTGAAATCATCAATTCATGCCAGCATCAATTTTCAGAAGGCGTGGTAAAACGTGAAAAACAAATAAGACGAAGAACCTTATTGAAATACCATAACTTCCTTCAAATATTATTTTACCCTTGAAGAGTTTGACAGCAAAATGAGATAGAAGCTGCTTTTAGAAGTTCACCTGTTATTTATTGAAAATCACTACATACTCTTCTCTTAGAAGCTTTGAACTATCACTAGCACTGGTTGTGCTGCATTTCTGAGTTAATGATACATTTCAATATTTACAAAAGTAATACTTAGGACAGAAAATGAAGTGATAATGTAACTTGCTCAGGAGATTAGTTATAACTTAGCTGGAAGCTGTGGTGTTTGGTATGCCTGGTTATGCCTGCTGTGCCACATTCTCCAATCAAGTCTAAATTATACAGTATTGTAACCTATGGGGCTACAGACATATACAGTATGCAGTTGGTTGATGCACGAAGGGACCTTATACTGTGTATCCCTGTAAACTGAAGTGAAACTAAATTTGGTAGGGGAACGATGCTCTAAACTGAAGTTTTAGTAGTGTTTTTAATATTACTATTATGTTATTCATTACACTTTTGTGATTAAAAAGATTTTGCGCAACCACACAATTTTTCTTAATGAGAAATACCAAATTGTTCATAATTCACAATTTTAATTGTTAAACATTTTTGCCATGACTCTCCCCCCAAAAAAACACATTTAATGCATGACTTTGCTCTAAATTTAATAAGCACTTGACTACCTCTATTATTAAAACTATTTTTCATAGTTGAATTGGCACGAACACAACCGCAGGCTGAATTGTTCAAAAATGTGGCAGGTTGAGTTGTAGCATTTTGCTAAATTTAACAACATTTATGTTGGCAGAACAAAAACAAATTTGACACAATATTTTGGCACCTGTACTTTTTAACACCCTTGTGACTCAAAGAAACAATGCACAAAATATTTTCTAACAACTTCTTCTTGTTTCTTTTAAAAAAAACTTGTTTTTCTTAAAACATATCTCCTATGGAGATATCTCATTTTGCAGTCAAAGTGTTCACCTTTTACGAGGGCACTGGGTAGGTGTAGTGTGCAGTGAAAGGTAGGATGCTGTTGCATAAACTTGGTATGAGTTCTACCGGGCTGAAAGCAAGTATAATAACCCTGGCAGTCTATACCACAGGTCAGAACACTGACCGGCAGCAATGCAATAGCAGGCAATCAAAATCCAGAACAAATGTGAACACGTGAACGAAGAGCTCAGGGCTGATGAGTACAAAAATGTATTTGTAAGTCACAGAGACAAATATTAAGCACTAACACGAAACCGGTGAAAAAATTTGGGCAGCAAATCAATGCCAGGAGAGTGACCGAGAAAGGGCAAGAACAACAACTAACAAATCACCATGGGAACCAAAACACGAAGTGTGACACAGTGTAGGAGTGTTTCAACCCAAAGTCCACTTTTTATGTTCAGGTGTTTTGTGATTTAAAGCTCAGCAAGGTTTGATGCCTATACAGGAAAATATTCGATGGAAAAAAGTATTGGCGTATTGCCATAGAATATACTGGAGGCCTGGATTTAACATGCCACCGGTATGACATCTTGTTGGAATGATGAATCCTTTGAAGTTATTTTTTGCCCAAAATGGCTGACACCAGGGCATGAATTCATGTTTAGGAATCCATGCCTTGGGACTAGGTTCCCTTAGGACCTGCGGGCAACAGAAAGCAGTAACTGCTTTCATGTACCTGCGGGAGGTAAAATATGACACTTCAAGGACAAAGCAAAGTTCGTGTTTGTTCAAATGGAGGTGTACTGGGTGCCGTGCAACACTGAGTGACCTGCTTACCATGTTAATTCAGTGCTCAGGGCATCATTTTGTGGCTGGTCAAACTTTCAGCAAACGCAGGTTCAATCCATAATGATGCACTTCAGAATCATAGTGCAATCATACTTTTGGTACTTTTAGCACATTTTCATTCTACTATTTTTCTCTACTATTACTATTTTAGCAAATAGGAAAATTACCCAAGGATCAGCAGAGTTTAAATGCACACTCTGCAGTTCTGACTTTGTTGATGATGTAATGAAATCCTTTACAGATGTCTCTCTCTCTCTTCTTGTATTCTAGGAAAGTACTTATCCATTCATTATTCCGCACATCTTCTACCTCGTTCTGACTTCATCAGGAATATAAATCCCTCAGCAAAACCAAGATATTCTAATGAAGAACATGTTTGAGAAAGGAAAAAAAAAACACTTGAACTATACAAGAATCAAGATGTGTTAGAGAACAAAACCAAAATAAACCACTCACTATGTGTTTTTTTTTTCTTTCTTTCTTTGAATTATTTTTAAAGTGTCTTCAAAGTCTTTTCTAGTTTCAGAAGTTGGACTTCCAATTACCAGAAGTTTTTTTTTTCTTCAAAAAAATGGATTTCAGTGGCTTACATTTAAGATCTTTACAAGTAAAAAAAAAAAAAAAAGTACCCAAACCCACCTCATTAAGACAACAAAAACAAGTCTTCCTCTTAAAAATGGCCCAGGGGAGGAAGAGATCATCTACATCTATGAATTACTCTGTCTTTTTGACTGCTCCCCGCTCACCGCCTGTAATCTTATTAAAGTAAGCATGTTAAAAGTCGACTCTTTTGTTTGTCACAAATCCGGTTCAGCTTTTGGTGCTCCCCTCAGGGAAGTTTAGTTTCTTTGAAGTAAAATATTTGGGTGTCTGTGGCTCTCAGTAAGGGTTTCATCCCACATACCACGTAGCCGCATTACACAGAGTGTTTATGACTATTACTGCACTTCCCCATGGCACACATGCCTTTGGAACTAAAGCGGAAAAAAAGGCCCACAGCTGCTTACGGACAATATTCTGAGTTTGCTGAGACATTAGTCATTTAACGTTTGTAGTGTGACAGCTAATGCGTCTCAACAACGACAGGAACATAAAGGAGCTGAACGTTTTCTTTGAAAAGTTCTGAGTAAAATATTTAATAAAAGACGTACAATATTTAACTTTAATCTTTAAGTTTTATGCAACTAGTTTCAAATGACTTCAGTGCTTGTGGTGTTCAAATTCAAATACACAGTCATACACAGTATGAAATGTAGTGAAATGCTAATACGACCGCCAGTGACCTTAGAAGAGAATTAAAGCTTATAATAAGAAATAAATATGAATAAAAGAAATACGATCGAAAAATCAAATTGAACTAGGATAAAAATAGAACTAAAAATAGAAATATGCTGTACATAAAATAGAAATATACTGTACAAGAACATTAAAGAAATTGAGAAATTTTGATATTTTTGGAAGAAACATGGTGTGCAAATATGCATAGAAAAAAAAGTGTCTTTGTGCAATGGTTATTATAGTGTCTTTGTGCAATAGTCCAGAATGTAAACGTAAACATGTAGTGTAGATGTAAAGGTAGATGTGTTCACAATATAAGTAACAGTCAGACATTTACATTTACATTTGGGCATTAGGCAGACACTCTTATCCAGAAGTTTGAAGTTTACTTTGAAGTTTCCATCATTGGATAGATCCTTACACTGGGTTACTAGGTTACTAACTAAGACTCCGTCCACACGAAGCCGGTGCGTTCCCTATCCGATAATTTTCGGCGTTGTCTCAAGAAATACGTATACTGCGTACACACGGAACCACTGAAAACGGTGTAGTATATATGCCAGACCAGTATGGGGCGCTGTAATTCTGCCATAGAGATACACTTTACACGGAGAAGAAGACTTTGAGCATGTGCATAACCTTGCGCGCTGTATACGAACCAAGATGGTGTTGTCCATTATCGCTTGTTGCTCATAACAGTTGCATAGAAGCAATAGATTTTGCTGTAATAAAGCTAGTAGGCTTTGTAGCAACACAAACACAATCATGTAGTCTGACATTATTGTAGTTGCTGTTATGTGTGACGCAGCCGACACGTGATGTGATGACATCATCGTTTCACAAAATATACGGATTGGCCGTACACACGAAACCGCAAGGGTGGCGTTTTTTAGATTTATCCACTTTGGGACCCGGTTTCAAAAAGTTGCGGTTTCAGTCTTCAGATCCGTGTGGACGAAACGCCAATATGATAAAAAATGTATACGTATACAGCGAAACGCGTCTCCGTGTGGACAGGCCCTTAGAGGAAGATCATTCCACCACCTAGGTGCCAGAAAAGACACCAGTCTAGATGCATATATTCCTCAATCCCTGAGAGATGGTGTGACCAGTCGAGCAGTGTTGCTGGGTGTGGGGTGTGATTAGTGCTGAGACGTAAGTGGGTGCTGAGTCATTTTTAGTTTTGCATGCAAGCGGGCAGCTACAGTACAGAAAGCAAGTGAAGGAAGCGGAGAGGTTGGGAGAACTTGGGAAGGTTGAATATGAGACATGCAGCTGCATTCTGGATCAGCATCAGAGGACGAATGATGGACAGATGCAGACCTGCCAGAAGTGAGTTGCCGTAGTCCAGTTTTTAAAAACAACGGGAAAACAGTCTAAAAAAAACAATCCCTGACTACACCACATTCCCCCGTTCCTTCAGCACTGCTCGGCTGGTCGCACCTTTTCTCAGAGATCGAGGAAGACATACATCTAGAGATCGAAGAGGAATATATCCAGACTGTTTTCTGTTCATACTGTACAATATACAGTATGGCATATACATTTTTTTGGTTTGTTGAACTATTTAACCACATTGCAACTTAGATCTTATTCAAAAGGCATATTTCACCTAGTGTTTGTGGATGAAAAATTTGTAAAAGATTTGTAAAATGCTGTCATATTGCCATTATTGTCATCTGTTACATAGAGGTGAGTCATTTTACAGTGTAATGGTGAATTGTATGAATGATTTCCTGAACCGTTTTTTTGTGACAGCGAAGCTTGATCAGTCTGTTAGAGAATGAACTCCGCTGTCTCTGTATGGGATCATGTAGTGGGTGGGATGGATTTTCCATGATTGACAGGAGTTTGTTTAGTAATCTGTTGTCCCTCATTGTCTCCAATCTGTCATGTTTGTGTCCAATTATGTGTTCAGCCTTGCGGATGATTTTATTTATCTTGTCAGCATCCCTGGCACTCCCCCATCAGACCACAGCACTATAAAGTGCACTAGCCACAACAGACCGATAAAACACTTTCAGCATCCTGCTGCATACATTCAAGGATCTGAGCTTCCTTAGGGAATAAAGTCTGCTCATCCCCTTCTTGTACACAGCATCGGTGTTGGTCCTCCAGTCCAATCTGCTGTTCAAGTGAACACCCAAGTACTTGTAGTTGTCCACAACCCTAACCTTCTCCCCCATGAAGGTAACAGGTTTAATCATAATTTTACCCTTACCACTCCACAAAGCTGTCCAGAAATCCTCTATACTCCTAATCTTGTCTATCTCTGATACATCCCACCACTGCAGAGTCATCAGAGAACTTCTCCAGATGGCAGGACTCAGAGTTGTATTGGAAATCTGAGGTGTACAGAAAGAACAGGAATGGAAAAAGAACAGTTCCCTGAGGTGCGCCTGTGTTACTGACCACCACATCAAAAGGGAATTCCTTAAACTTACAAACTGGAGAAATAAGAAAATCCATGATTCTCATTGTACTGTTCAGGAAAGAATGGGCACGCTGCAATAGGTATATGACTGCATCATTCACTCCAACTTGAGGGTGGTGAGCAAATTGTAGTGGGTCTAGGGAAGGGTTTACCAGTGGTCCTTGGTGTGCCAAAACTAGGCGCTCAAACACCTGACTTGTGACGTCAGTGCAACCGGTCAGGAGTTGTTAAGGCCAGAAGGAATGGCCTTCTTAGGTATCGGAGACATGCAGGTTAGGGTAATTGTGTGTTTTTAAACCTGCCTTGTGCCCTAAATCTCCTGAGATACTGTAGCCCCCTGCAACCCAGTACCGAATAAGCGGTATAGAGTGTGAGTGAGTGAGTGAGTACACATATATTCTCTCCTTACTTATAGAAAAAAGGGGTAGTGCACTGGCAACACTACACCTATGGATATTTTGCTTGTTTGGGAGCATACATACATTTAAATTAATGTAGAGGTTCATTTCCATGTTTGTGAGATTTGTTGGAGCAAGCCCAGGTTTAAAAGCAAGCACAGTTTGTTACTGACTTTGTTACCCCCCCTACCACCACCACCACGACCACCATTTTGGTGAATCATAAACTGTGATTCACATTTTTTGGAAAGCTGAGTTAAATGTTACTTGCCACACCAAGGCTTGATTCCTACCAGACTTGTTGACAAAGTGAAGCATGCTGAATGATTTCAAAAAGCAACACAAATTGCCATGATCTAAAGAAATCCAAGAACAAATGTGTAACAAAGTAATTGTATCAATCTGGAAAGGGATAGAAAGCCATTTATAAGGCTTTCTGATTCCAGTGAATCCACAAACGCACAAATGGAGAAAACTTGGAACAGCGGTGAACCTTCCCAGGAGTGGCCAACCAAGCAAAATTACTCCAAGAGCACAATGACAACTTATCCATGAGCTCATAAAAGATTAGGTAAACTTTTTAGAAGTTCTGCATTTCATAAAAAGATCATACCAACAGTCAAACTTGGTCTTGGTAGCATGATGATCTGAGATTGCTTTTGACCTGGACTTCATAACCCGCCATATCTGCCGACTTGCCATAATTGATAGAACCATGAATTCTGCGTTCTACTAGAAAATCCTGAATGAGAATGTCCGGCCATCAGTTTGTGACCTCAAGCTCTTACCTTAAATCTGACTGAGATGCTGTGGTATGACCTTAAACAGGTCATATATGCTCGAAACCCCCCAGTGTGGTTGAATTAAATCAATACTGCAAAAAAGAGTGGGTCAAAATTCCTCCAAGACCAGATATCGCAAATGCTCGATTGCATTTGTTGCCGCCAAGTGTGCCACAACCAGTTACAATATTAGAATTGGGGGCAATTATTTTTTTTACATTGGGTCAGGTAGGTTTGAACACTGCATTTTTATTTATTCTTTGTTTAATTTTTTTTTTAATAATTAATTTTAATTAATATTAACTTTGATGATCTGGATCATTTAAATGTAACAAATATGAAAAAAAAATCCAGAAAGGGGAAAATCATTTTTGACAGCACTGTATATAAAATGTAAAGTAATGTACAGGGCCTGACAAATAAGTGTTCAATCACATCACATTGTGTTAAAGCAACTCAACAACTCAAAAATTGTCTTGTATTTTATCACCATCTGATTTAACTGTCATATTATCTGTTACATATGAAGGAGTGTTTCTTATCAGAAGTAGGGGCACACGCCTACTGAGAAGCTTGCTGAGCATATCAAGCACAGCAGCAAGGTACATGCTGTTATTTCGACTGAACATTGGACGAAAATAAGTTGACATTCTTTAATAGCTGAAAAGAAGACAATGCAATTTCTTTTGAAACTATAGGATACAATATCACCTCTTTTTTCGAGCACCGACGCGAGTTGCAGCCAATCCAGTAGTTCCATCTTTGTGGTTTTTCTTTATACATTTCTTTTGGTTTCAATTTCTTGTTTGAATTTTTTGTTTTCATTTAAAAAATTTTAATTGTTCTATCTATCTATCTATCTATCTATCTATCTATCTATCTATCTATCTATCTATCTATCTATCTATCTATCTATCTATCTATCCATCCATTCATCCATTCATCCATCCATCCATCCATCCATCCATCCATCCATTCTTCCATCCATCTATCATGTCCACTTGGGAGGACATCCATGTCCCGGTATAAACAAATACACCTTCAGCCTTAGAATTATGTGTTCTGCTCACTACATTGTCATGTGTATGTATGCCAGTAATAGACGACTCTCTGTCCCTACGACTCAACCCAGAAAAAAAATTCTGGCCGTCCTTCTTGCATTTTTGCAAATGTTGGTATGGTTGTAGTGCTTTTTCTTTAATCTTAAAAAAAACAACAACAAAAAAAACAGGTGTATTTTATGTCCTTTCTATAGAAATACCTCAATCCTAAACACTTGTCCCTTATTTTGGTAAATATCACAATATCAAAGTGTCATAATCTCCCCTGTAATTTGCATACATTATATTTACATATTGTTTTATGTTTTATCACTCCACGTCACTTGAATATTACATGTTAAATAATAACTTACATCCACTCTCCATGGCAGAAACCATTACTGGGACACTCATTGCTAGGCTATGAACAAAGTAGGTGGGCTGTTTGTTTGCATGAGAATCCCGTGACTGATTTGAATTTTTCAACCGCTAAGCGCTGCATGATTCTGCATTTGAAATCAATGGCGCTGGCAAAGTTCAGGGGTAAAACAGAGTTGAGAGGTGAGAAAAGCAAAGCTATTTACTGTTCTCATGCTGATATCGCTGGTGTTAAAGGCCTCAATCTCTCACACAACAGGCCAACATTGTAAAAGAGATCATTCTAAGGCCTGACGTCAATCCACTCCTCGCAAAATAACATAGGTCAAAGGGCCATGAAGCAGACGCTTGAGATGTATTAAATCCTTAAAATACCGTTTAGAGCAGTAGAGACTTGTAGGAAGTTGGTTGGATCTGGTTCTATAACATGTGTTGGTTATGCAGCATTCATGATTTGTTCTGAATGCTAAGTTTCAAGTTGTAATATTGTTATTTTTTCACCTTGACATGCACAATGGGTGAAATAAAATAATTAATAAAAAAAAATTATTTGAAGTAAATCATTTGTTTGCATTGTCAGAGCATATAAAGTTAATGAAAATCTTAAGATTTTAAACCGACAAGCCTGAGTGACTGTTGGTTCTGTGCTATACCGAACTTAGGCGAATACGCCGGGTGCCCTTCCTGTAACAACCCTCCCATTTATCCGGGCTTGGAACCGGCACTGCGCCCAGTGGCTGGGGATTTGGGCACTGGTTGGGAATCGAACCCGGGCCTTTCGCATGGCAGGCAAAACACCTACCACTGAGCCACCAGTGCCCATCCATCATACTATATATCTTATAGGGATCTAACACAAGAGAAGACATTTAAGAAGAGAAAAAAAATTATGCCTTAAATGCAGTTTTAGCATACTAAGTTGCACAGCATGTGGTTGTTGTTTTCTCTGTTTTTTTTTTTTTTTGCTCAATCTCTTTATTGAACTTTTGTAATAAGAGAAGGATAAAGATACAGGAGAATAGAAACATAACATTTTTCCCCACCCTACCCTCAACCCAGCGTTAAACAAACAACCAAAAAACAACCAAAAAACAAAACAAACAAACAAACAAACAAACAAAAAAGGGCCCTCAATACATTATTATAATGCATGTCCATTCCATACAAAATAGACATTTCAGACTTTAAAAACAAAATAATGTACAAGTCATGATGATATCTTACTGATTATCTTGACAGGCTACAGAAGAAGAAGAGTTCTCATAATTGGAAATAAAACAAATAAAAGGGTCCCAAGTTTTAGAAAACATGCCAGTGTTGCCCTTTATTGTGTACCTATTTTTTTCCAAATGAATGAAACTCATAACATCTCGCAGCCAGTCATGGAACGATAGAGGAAGAACTTGTTTCCATAGCAGAAGAATACGCCGTCTAGCTAGTAATGTCAAAAAAGCAAAAGCGTTTGCAAAACACCCAGGCAGACCTGTGACATTTGGGGGAAGTCCAAAAAGTGCAACTAAGGGACAAGGCTCGATCTGTTTCTTTGTCACCGAGGAAAAGCATTTAAATATTGACAGCCAAAAAGAAGTTATGGATGGACATAACCAAAACATATGCATTACATCTGCAGGGGCCTGACGACAACGATCACATATGGGATCTACATCTTGCCAAATTTTTGCCAACCACACTTTTGTCCAATAAGTTCGATGGATAAATTTTAATTGAATAAGACTGTGTCGTGCACAAATAGAAGAGGTATGGACACGAGACAAAATCTGGCTCCAAAGCTCATCTTCAAATGTGAGGCAGAGGTCAGACTCCCACTGTTGCTTAATAAGAGAGAGACAGGGGGTTGAGATAGAGGATATCAGCCTGTATAGAGTAGACAGTGCACCCTTTTTATCTATGGGTACTTCAAGAATTTGATCTAAATGAGATTTTGGTGGAAGATTTGGAAAGTTGGGAAATGAGTTTTTCAAGCTTCCGAACTGCAAGTATCTAAAAAAGAGAACACTAGAAAGGGAGAATTTTTGTGTTTCTCTGTTGTTTTTTTGTAATATTAACATACAGTGGGGTGAAAAAGTATTTAGTAAGCCACCAGTTGTGCAAGTTCTCCCACTTAAAAAGATGAGAGAGGCCTATAATTTTCAACATAGTTATACCTCAACTATGAGAGATAAAATAAAAAAATCCAAAATTATTTGGTAAATTCCTCTGTAAAAAGTATTTGGTCACCTGCAAACAAGCAAGATTTCTGGCTCTCACAGACCCGTAACAACTTCTTTAAGAGGCTTCTATGTCCTCCTCTCGTTACCTGTATTAATGCCATCTGTTTGGACTTATTATCAGTATAAAAAGCACCTGTGCACAACCTTAAACAGTCTCACTCCAAACTCCACTATGGCCAAGACCAAAGAGCTGTCAAAGGACACCAGAAACAAAATTGTAGACCTGCACCAGGCTGGGAAGACTGAATCTGCAATAGGTAAGCAGCTTGGTTTGAAAAAATCAACTGTGGGAGCAATTATTAGAAAATGGAAGACATACAAAACCACTGATAATCTCCCCCGATCTGGGGCTCCACGCAAGATCTCACCCCGTGGAGTCAAAATTATCATGAGAACTGTGAGCAAAAATCCCAGAACAACACGGGGGGACCTAGTGAATGACCTGCAGAGAGCTGGGACCAAACTAACAAAGGCTACCATCAGTAACACACTGCGCCACCAGGGACTCAAATCCTGCAGTGCCAGACGTGTCCCCCTGCTTAAGCCAGTACATGTCCAGGCCAGGTCTGAAGTTTGATAGAGAGCATTTGGTTGATCCAGAAGAGGATTGGAAGAATGTCATATGGTCAGATGAAACAAGCTCAACTTGTTGTGTTTGGAGGAGAAAGAATGCTGAGTTGCATCCAAAGAACACCATACCTACTGTGAAGCATGGGGGTGGAAACATCATGCTTTGGGGCTGTTTTTCTGCCAGGGACCAGGACGACTAAATGAGATTTTGAGTGAATAACTCCTTCCATCAGCAAGGGCATTAAAGATGAAACGTGGCTGGGTCTTTCTTTGTTCATGACAATGATCCCAAACACACCACCCGGGCAACTAACAAGTGGCTTCGTAAGAAGCATTTCAAGGCCCTGGAGTGGCCTAGCCAGTCTCCAGATCTCAACGCCATAGAAAATCTTTGGAGGGAGTTGAAAGTCCGTGTTGCCCAGCGACAGCCCCAAAACATCACTGCTCTAGAGATCTGCATGACGGAATGGGCCAAAATACCAGCAAATACCAGTCATTGACAAAAAAGGGTATATAACTAAGTACTGAGATGAAATTTTGTTATTTACCAAATACTCATAGATGAGGTATACCTATGATGAAAATTACAGGTCTCTCTCATCTGTTTAAGTGGGAGAACTTGCACAATTGGTGGCTGACTAAATACTTTTTTGCCCCACTGTATATACTGTAAATGTTGCTATGCTATTTCACAGGTACTACTATAATACTTCTGAAGTTCATACAAGGCTAATGTAGCTCTTAAATAGCTGTCTCTAATCAAATCCACTTTAAAAGTAATGTCCCACAGAACCGCTGATGTGGATTAGGCCAGAGTGTGACTTAATGTAAATGTAATGTAAAATTAAACTTTACCTTGTATACTGTAACAATCCACTGTGGGAATGGCAAGCTTAGACAACTGGAATGATTTTTCCTTTTCCTTACATATAACTATTTAACACAGTATTTAAAAATGAGTTTGTTCATGTGAATATATATATATACTCAGCAAAAAAAGAAAGGTCCTCTGGCTTTCAACCTATTTTACTCTCAGTAAACTTAATGTGTAAATATTTGTATGAACACTAAAAGAGTCAACACCATAAGACATAAACTAAAAATGTTTCCCAATGTGTCCCTGAATGAAGGGAGGCTCAAAATCAAAAGTACCAGTCAGTATCTGGTGTGGCCACCAGCTGCTTGAAGTACTGCAGTGCATCTCCTCCTCATGGACTGCCTATTGCGGACAGTCTGAGCACTGATGGAGGGATTGTGTGTTCCTGGTGTGACTCGGCCAATTGTTGTGGCCATCCTGTACCTGTCACGCAGGTGTGATATTCGGATGTACCGATCCTGTGCAGGTCTTGTTATACGTGGTCTTCCACTGCGAGGATGATCAGCTGTCCTTCCTGTCTCCCTGTAGCGCCGTCTTAGGCGTCTTACAGTGAGGACATGGCAATTTATCGCCCTAGCCACATCAGCAGTCCTCATGCCTCCCTGCAGCATGCCTAATGCACGTTCACGCAGATGAGCAGGGACCCTGGGCATCTTTCTTTGGGTGTTTTTCACAGTCGGTAGACAAGTCTCTTTAGTGTCCTGCGTTTTTAGAACTGTGACCTTAAATGCCTACTTTCTGTAAGCTGTTAAGGTCTTAACGACCATTCCACAGGTGCATGTTAATTAATTGATTATGGTTAATTGAACATGTACGGAAAACATTGTTTAAACCCTGAAGATCTGTAAAGTTATTCGGATTTTTACAACATTATTGTTGAAATACACAGTCCTGAAAAAGGGAAAAATTTATATATATATATATATATATATATATATATATATATATATATATATATATAAATCACATTTACACTTAATCACACTTTATATACATACATTTTATATATATATATATATATAAAAGCAAAATGACATAGACCAAACATAGCTGATAGTGGACAAAAGGGGAAATTTGTATAAGGACAATGCAAACACGCACACACACAAATCATTGATGTTTATTGGTTAAGAAGATATAGCCATTTTATACCCTCCATTTAAGCACTTATTCTGTGCCATCCTATATTTAAAATTTCAATATCCATGAAGCAAAACCAAATAAATCTCAGCTTTCTCATTTTTAGTTTTATTGTGACTGTCTCAGCAGGAATAACGTCAGGTTTGTCCTTTGAAGTGAGCGTTGAGAAAATCTTCAAGCAGCACAGAAAAGATGGATCCTCTCTCTCATTGCCCCCCTCCTGCCCCCCCTCTGGCACTACTTCATACGGCGCAAGAAAAAAGAAGGTGGTATAAGAACTGTGGTTTTTACGTGCTAAGCCGTCCGTCAAGCCGAAAATGGGTTTCTTTCTCTCTCTCTCTCTCTCTCTTTTTATCTATGTGGTGGTTGGAGAGCTGTTGTGGGGACAGATTTAAATGCAATGGCTCATCTGTGTGGATGTGCATATCAATGTGTACTATCACACGGAGATTTACAAACATATTCCATCACAGATACTGTAAAAGTTGCAAGTCTACGATGCATGTGTAGCTTAAAGTTAATCTTAATGAAATGTGACTTCTTTTGGGGGAATTGTGTATTTATATTAGACAACCTATCAGACCATGGGTGAAAGCTGATTGATGTACGCTAGATGCTTCCTCAGAGACACATCTTTTGAAACCATGCAGTTTAACACATTCCAAGGAAAGCGCTATCCGCCTCTTCTGCATACAAGAGTTCCAGACCTCAATGATCGGCTAATGTCTTTATGATTGACAGAGCAGTGTGAGTATGCCATCTCTCCCACCCAGAGAACTCCTTTTATGTGACTCAAGGTTGATAGGCAATTTGTCAAATCCCTTGGATAAGATCATTCGTATCAAGAGAGTGGTACATGTTGTAACACCCACACTTCACTCACAATATAGCTAATATTATGTAGTCATCAGTTTGAGCACCCAGGCAATCTTTTTTCCTTCTTGTTCCTCAACCCCCATATTCTCTAACAGGTGCCTTAATATCTCAGCAAATAAGGGCTGTTTGAACAAATGTGACTGACGCTGATCTAGCTGCGTTTCTCCGAGGCAGAGCTGAAAGACGAAAAAGTGCCTTTTCTTCAAACGGCAGAATGCATCATCCTCCCCTCTGCGCTCAGCCTCACCTCAACCTCACGGTTAATGTATTCTGCATTGCAGAACATTAAAGCGCCAATCAAACGGAGTGTGTCAGGGTTCCAGCGGCGTTGCGGAACGAAAAAGCCCTCCTACGGACCAAGCGCCGAGGAGGAATCATGTGTGCGAGTCCTACCCACAGGCAAAGTTATCTTTTCATGTGGCTAACCCGCACAGTAACTGACAAATAAAAATAACTAGGCTGATAAGGATGCAAAAGAAACGGCACCTTTTGTGATGATAAAATGCAAACTCCAGAGTTTAGACGTATCTCTAGTGCATATCGATTGGCTCGAGTTCAAAGAGTAGTAATAAATGAATACACTAAGGAAGCCTCGGAGCATTGGATATCTAAAATACGTGTCAACCATTATTCTGTTCCCACTGAGCAAGCATACACTGCATTGTTGTGGTCTGCTTTCCTTATTTGGTCATAATGTTCCTCTTAGCATACTTTTTTTTACTGATTGTTTCTGCTTGTTTATTTAAGCCCGTTATCTTTCTGTTTGAATTGCCTCAGTGCAATTTCTTATATTTTTAGATCCTTCTATCTTGGTATTTTCCTTACTTCATATCTACGGTGTGATTAATGATGGTATATACAGTAGACGGTATATTCTTCCAATAGCCCTGATGGTCCTTAACTCGAGCTCGCACAACATAATACCTCTGGGAACTTGTATTTTTTTTTTATTATTCCTCACAGGAAGGCAGCATTACTGTTGTTGCTTTTTTCTCTTTTTGATCTGACTTGACCTGTTTTCGTGGTTTGTTCTGTGGTTTGTTGTTGCCAAACGGTGCCAAACTGCATCTCTTGTCTGGTGTACAGATTAGTACTTATTAGTTGCACCATGAATTCTCAATTATGATTGGTCAATATGATGTGATTAATTAATTCTACACTGTGATAGATTAACACCCTGTCTAGGGTGTATCCCACTTTGTGCCTAAAGTCTCTTGGGATAAGCTTAAGACACATAAGTATAAATGAATAATTTAAGTCAAACCAGGACTTTTGATTGTGCACAATAACAGAACATCTTTTTGAGATGATATAGAGATAAGTATGAGATAAGTCTCTTTATTTCTCTTTATTCCTCCTTCTTCCTATTTTAGCATTTCCCTAGTGCTCGCAGGCCATCATGTTGGAACATTTCCTTCCGCCTAAGCCATGATCTAATTGCCTGAAACGCTGGCCTCCCAGGAACTTTAATGGGTTGAAGGGGGCTCAGTTCCCACAGACAGATGCATCAAGTTGGCGACAAGTTATTAACCAGTTTTCAAGCATCAAGTGTTCCACTGGCTGATTGTTCATGTGAACGACTGCACTATCATTCACAGGCGTACGGCCTTCTTTGAAATGTTTGTACCATTTAAATGTTTTACTAAGAGTCACATCACCATACTGTGCCTGAAGTCTTCTGTAAATGTCAATGGGTTTTAGTCCTTCATTCACGACAGATACACAGGTCGACATGATAATCATTCCATGTACAGTATACACATACAATTTATCCTGCAGGGTAAAATATACATGGGTTAGAGCTAATCTGCACTCAGAATGAATGGGCATTACCAGCGTTCACTAGAACTCAGATCTTAAAAGTAAAAAAAAAAAAAAAAAAAAAATAGATCCTTAAATCAAATTCCTTATCAGTTCATATTTTGGAAGTTTGGCTGTGTCTATGTCATGAGAAAGCAAGTGACAGATAAAGCAGGAAACACTTAACAAGTGCTGAAAAACCTTCAGTTTATCATGTTATCTCAAACTGCTTTGTAAAAACCCAGTGTGTTTTAATGTTTAATGCTTGTGTTTGTGGGAAGTGTTGCAATTCCTTCAAATGAACACTAAAACTGGCAATACATTCTAGTGCTTGAGCATTCGTGAGTTAGCTAGCTAATCAACCAGCATCACAACTGCTCACACACACACACACACACACACACACTGCTGCATCCTGCTACGGTAATCACAGTAAGCATAAGCTTCTACCCTGGCGAGAAAAAGAAAAAAAACAGACAACATCAAATGCTCCAACTGTCTGCAGCATTTGCATGTTGCCTTTGATGTGGGAGATTTAGACAAAGCGCCGCTGCCTAGATGAACAGCGTGAAGGTTAAAGCTGCTCTGGCAAGAATGCAGGGGCTGAGGAGGGGCATAGCTTTTCAAAACAGCAGAGTTCAGATGAATATAGTACTGTCCATATGCTAGACGCATGGCAGTCAAAGCTTACATAAGCACTTTTGGAATCATTACGTTGTAACTTAACATTACATACAGTTTTTCTCTTACCATCCTCATCATCTTGAACATAAAAAAATCTAAGCATTTTTACCAAGAGATTCAAAGGCATAGAACTACACTGACACTTGGTAAAATATATTGAAATAAACATCTCATAACAAAATTTTAATGAAGACAAGGCACCTTCGCACATCGTTTACCTTTTAATCATCCTCTTCAATTTTTATCCCGTATCGAACGTCAGTGTCTGGCAGCGCTTTATTACAGACCTTCTGACCCTCAGAGAATGGATTGTGGGCTCCATTAATGCAAACTGAAGGAAAAGAAGGCAGAGAAACAAAAACAGGTGTTGTACTGAATGCAGTCCGCTACAAACGAACATTCGAGTTACAAACTTTTAAACATACAAACATGTGTTCGCGTATGTTCAGTCGCGGAAGTTAGATCACATTTTCAGCGTACATTGTTACGTGTGTGCAGCGTAAACTGGTACTGCTAAGAAGTGGCAAGCAAGCCAAAAAGTAAAAATAATTGAGAGAAACAGCAGCTGTGTTAGTATCCTAGTAACTAGACAATGTTTGTTGGACTTACGAACAAACTGGACTTATGACAAGCTCTCAGAACAGGACTTGTTCGTACTGTATGTAGGGACCTTTTTATATCAGCAAGGCTGTGATGAGACTGCCACACTGATATTCAGTACAGCAGCACAACCTCGAGTGTGGTAACATCATCGCCAACACATATTCTAGGCCACATATCCTGGTATAAATAAATAACTAACTAGCGCGACTGGTGGACGTGGTTACTGACAGTTAGTGTAATTAAAAGTGGTGAAAGTAGCTTTAAAGTGTAATGAGTCAAAAAGTGAGGCGGTAAATGGAGGTAAATTGCATACTTTTCTCTTTATGTCTCCACTTATTCCACTTATAACCAGCTAAGTAACTGTTTTGGGGCTAAATCCCGTATAGAATAAAAAAGACAGAGGTGTGAGTGTGGGTGAACTAAGTAGGGTGTACAGTAGAATCCCATGTTCCACACACCAAAAAATGCCCTTAATTAGGGTTTATTAATTATTAGAACACCTGTAAAATGGATGATACATATATTACAATTTATTTAATTTCATTATATATATATATATATATATATATATATATATATTTATTTTTTTTTATGTGGCTCGCTTGTCCAGGGCAATCAATATCCGGGTTCAGGCAATGTAATTCACTCATCTGCAGCATGCTCCATCAACCCCAACATGCTCAACCCCAGCATGCTCCATCCCTGTCATATACAGCCTATCATATCTCTTGATAATGTGCAATGAGTGACATGGAAACTGCCGATCATTTAACAGGTGTAAAATTCAGTTGCAGCATTGACATGTAACACAACAGAAGAACCTGTTGGTTAACACCATTACATGTAAACAGTCAAACCACTTCCTGTTCAGATATCTAACGCATGACAAAGCAGGAAAGTATTTACTATTCATTGTGAAGTAGCTCAAATTCAACGTTATCATGCAGAAAATGATCTCCACATCCTCTGAGGTTGATCATCGGCGTTATGGTTGCCATGGTTACAGAAACTCAGTGGCATTGTTCTTGAAAATTAAACCTTCAGTGAAAGTTTATCTGTGAAATACATGAGATTGTTGAAGTAGTGCAGGTAGAAAAGTGGTTTTAAACAACGAAAAAATGTAAGGGTTTAAACCTGGGGCTGTCTCTTATTTCTTTTTATGTCAAGTTTAAAGGTGGCAACCTGTTACGGATAAGGATACAGTATGATGCCAATCCATTAGAAGAAGAAAGGTAACTTTATTTAGATTTTTTAAATATATATTTTGAACAGTATATTATATAAAATTTTGTATATTGTATTCTGATTTAATAAAATGTAAAATATTTAAAACATTAATGAACATTTTGTTTATAGGTTATGTATTAATTAAAGGATACTCAGAAGAAACCACTGGTGTGTGCTATTCGCACACAGAGACAAACCACACTAATTATGTCGCTTCAGATATGATCAGCTTTTATGTCTAATTGAATCTATGTCCGAGTCTGCTATATTGTTCTCGTAACCACCTCTTCCTTTTCCAGCATGGAACAATGGCGCTCTCACTGATCGAAATTAACCAGACATTGGGGTCAAGTTTCAGATCCACTGATTGATTGATTTATTAGTCTGCTTATTGTTAAAAGTTAATTATTTAGTTATTGAATTGACTAACTAAACTAATTAGTTTGCCCTATCTGTTTGTTGCAATGTCCTTATTCATTTATTTATGTATATCATGAATTTATGTCTGTCCATTCGTCTCTCCTAGCTCTTCCATTCATTTTGTGTCTAACTTTAAACCAGTTCACCTGGGTGATTTAGTATTCCTATGAGTTAGTTAGTTATCTAGCTAGTTCTTTAGTTCAGGTGTTAGTTTCTAGTGTCTATTGCTTAGTTATTGAGTTAGGTGGCATGGTGGGATAGTAATTAGCATTGTTGCCTTGCACCTCCAATCCTCAGTTCTGTGTGCAATGAGTTTACTCTGGGTGATCTGGTTTCCTTCCACAGTCCAAGGACATGTTGAGTATTCTAATTATTCTAATCGGCATTTCCAAATTGTCCATAGTGTGTGTGTGTGTCTGTGTGGCACCCATTCCAAGGCCTAAAGTCTCCTGGCATAGGCTCCAGGCTCCCTGTGACAGGATAAGAGTTATAGAGAATTAATGAATAAGTTATTGAATTAGTTAATTTGTTAGTTTCTTTCCTTCCTTCCTTTCTTCCTGCCTCCTCCATTTCTTATTGTGCTCTGCGTTTTTTCTTTATTCTGACTCAGGCCTGTTTAAAGTTGAAGTAGCCTGCCAAAAATCTGGTTTGTTTGGACATCAGGTGGAAATTCTCATTTGTTGACTTTGCTTTCCATAAACCAATCCAGTAAACATGTATCCCTCACTTGATTCATTTGCAGTAATTGGTACAAGTCCGAGTCTCTTACACACCGAGTAACGGCAGCTTGAACGTGTCAGTGCACCCCATTAACGGAAACAAATCGAGGTAAACACAGCTAAATGATGCTCACAGATCATAATGGATCCTTAATGTCTCAGTCTTTCTTCTATCCTTGAGAGAACAGCAGAAAGAAGAGAAGAAACGAAATAAAACTATTTCTTGCTCTTCTGCTTGTCTGTGCCTCGGCGTAGCCGCCATGTGCTCGGAGATGAAACGGCGAGAGCGCAGCTTTGAAATCCTCCTCAAGTCAAAATTAACATTTTTATTTCAACTCCAGCCAAGTGAGAGGAGAACCGGGGCCGGGCAGACCACTCTGGGCAACACACATAATTGTTTATTGTGTGTAAACTTCAGGGAACAATGGTTGGGGAATAAATGCTGCATGTAGGAGGAGGAGGCGAACTGCTGGAACGATCACAAAGCAAGAACATGGCCTTGTTTTCTCCGTAGGATGACCACATGAAAGACAGACCCGTTAGGCCCATTACTATGGTTCCATAATGTATGCGTTTTAATAATTATCACACAATATAAACCCTCTCCATCACACGCTCCGCCACAGGGGGAGGACATATGGTTCTTTTTGATACTCTATACTTTTTTTTTCTTTTTTCTTCTGATTTCAGCCCTGCTTTTGTCTTGGACGATGCTGTCTTGGTTTACCAGAGGAATTATAACTTTCATATTGGTTAGATTAACTTGCAAAACTCAGAAGTTTAGGTTTCACTCAAATTAAAGCACTTGTTAGAATTTTGCGTTGTAATATCCTTTTATCGCTGTGTTTCAGGTTAGTCAGATGGTGATGATTAGCTTTCTATTAACAGCAACTTTGACAATAGTTCCAGCCGCAAGACAAATCACAGCTCGACATTAAAGCACCAGTTCTAATAGATTGTTGTTTCTATAGTAACATATGTGTATAGGATTGTGCACATAAAGGGATTAGAACCATAAGCGATTGAAGTCGTCTGTAAGCATATGTTTATTTGACATTTTGGAAAAGGTCTCCAGTATGAGCACTTTGTAACACTCAAAGGTTAAGCTGTTCTTTTAAGTTTTCCATACGCTAGAGTCTTCAAAGCTAAGAACTACTATACTGTACAAGGCAAGTTCCTCTCATGGTCATATAGAGGGAAAGGAAAGAAATTATGAATTATAATTTTTTTAACACAAGTGATAAAAAGTTGTTTTGTGGATGCTCAACAACAATAAAAAAAGGATTAATTATGTATAAAAAAATATATAATTATAGGCAGAATGCAGTGGCATGAGAGAGGGGAGTAACATTATTGACTCCATGGTTGCTATGGGCATAACAGGAGAAACTCTGGGAGGCAATACTGGCATCCTTAAAAGAAATAAAAGCATAAACTAGACATATTATTCCTCAGTGGCTTTTCAAAAGCTAGCATTTTATAATATTAATTCATCTGAAAAACCTTCCTTAATGATACTTTACATTACCAAATTTGTCTGTGCTCTGAATTAGTCACAAAACCCTTTTACAGTTCAATGACCTCTATTCAGTTCTTGTGAAATATTGTATTTTGTTGTTTTTCAGTCCTTTTTATACCACGTCCCACTATACCACTCCTTTTTCTCCCCATACTGCATGAGAACTCCTACGTACAGTACAGTACTCAATAACAAGAAGAAAGCTCCTTTAACCTGGCTGAAAGGTTCCCAAAACCTATAAAGATTTATTTCAAAACCTTATATAAAAAAGTTCCCAGGCTGTAACTCAAAATGTTCCCAGAACATTAAACAAGATGTTCCCTGATCATTATTTATAACGTTCTCTGGACATATAGAGAACTGGACAACGGAATGTGCTAGGAACCAAAAATCTTAATATTTGAAAAACATACAGCTAACCTAACACTGTTAGCTGGGAAACAATTTAGTAGTACTGTATATCTGTTTACTAGTATATCCAGCAAAAGAATTAACAAACTATAAATTAAAGAGTTAAACAGACCATACATGGTTCTTAAACTTTAAATTATATGTGTAAGAATGTATGTTAGAATAAAGAAAAAGTCAGTAATACAATGTGTTTCATAAACATTGAAATAATTGAACACAGACAATGCTGATCCTGTGTACACGCCCATCTTTGACAGATGCTAATGAATATTAATGAGTATGTGAATGCAACAGTCAGGTGACAAGGTGTCAAAACAAACAAAATGTCGAAAACCCAAACAAGTAAATATTTTTCTTGGCAGATTCTGTAAAAAGCGTTTTTTTTTGTGAGTTGGCTCAGTGCCGCCATGATCGTTGATTTTAAAAAAATTACAATTTCTCAGGTTTCAGGTCATGTGATCTCAGTGACATAGAAGGGAGGCTGCATCTAATTAGCATACCTAATGCACACTTTTTTTAATTTTTTTTTTTTAAAGATGTACAAGGCCAAGATAGTAACCGTATAACTTGTCATTTTGGTGAATATTCTTTAATGAAAAAAAATGTGGCTTTGAAAAAAAGAAATTACAAAATGTTTAATAAAAAAAAGAATTAAAGTATCCATATATATATATATAGTCTTGTACTTTCTGGTATGAAAGTTTACTGTGTAATCTTCTTTCAGAGTTTCATGGGATATTTGACAAATATTTTTATACGATGCTGCATTTTCCCAAGGACGACATAAAATGAAAGAGCGAGCATGGCTTTGAAGGCTCTCTCTAACAGACATGATGTTATCTATATTTTACGCAAGCTCAGCCCACGAGGAATGAATAATGCTGAGGCAAAGTGTAGCCAGCTGGTCAGACTCAGAGGCTGAATTACTAAGAAGGGAGATTTTGGATCTTGAACTTTTTTCTTTTTTTTTTTTCAAGGCAGGCACATCGATCAGTCATAATAAATAATAACAGTGTGAAGTGTGGTAAAAGGCAGGATGTGAGGGTGTAAACTCAGTAGTGGTTTTATTTGGGCGAATCCAAGAAATAAAACCAAAGTCTATAGCAAAATCATAACACACGCATGTGGGCTTAATACATGGGGAATTCATAATCAGAAATCTGCCAGGAAGGAAAAGGAAGTTCTGGGGTTCTGACTTGTTGGTCACATAAAAACATGATAAGACCTTGCCATGATAAGAGGGTGTTGAAATCAAACCAGGGCTTTTGTTTGTGCAGAATAGCAGAACACAGTTATGAGAGTAAAAAACTCCCTTTATTCCTCTATATAATCCCATGCTAAACTAGTGCACTATCCCAGTGTTTCACGAGTGCTTGGACACCATCAAGGTAAAAGGTTTTCTCCATACACCGGAGCAACGACTGGACTGCTGCCTCGGTTATGAAATATCAGCCACCCAGGAACTCCCTTATTGGGCCATACATGTGGAAATGGCTTGGGGTGAGGTCAGGACTGTACAGGGATGTGGCCATAACTTTCAACCGAGATCCTGTAATGCAGTGGTCCCCAACTCCCTGGCCGTGGACCGGTACCGGTCCGTGGATCAAATGGTACCGGGCCGCACGATAAATAATTAAATATTTCTGTTTTATGTATGATCTGAGTCTGAACGATATTTTATTTTGAAAAACCTTTTATTTTGAGAAATGACCAGATTTCTTTGGTTACGTCTTGCGCGCCATTACGAGAGCCGCTGCAAAGATTTCTCTCAGAAAAGAAGTTATTGCTGGCATCACATTTCAGTGATGAGGAATGGGTCGCAAAACTGGCTCACGGTGACAAAAAGGTTGTGGACCACTGCTGTAATGTACAAGTGGTGTGTGTGTGTGTGTGTGTGTGTGTGTGTGTGTGTGTGTGTGTGTGTGAATGATTGTGTGTACAGTTCCAACAGAAAATTATGTCTCTTCTGCAAGTTGGGGACAAGTTAACCGTCGATTTCCAAGGATCCGGTGTTCCACTTGCTGATTGTTCACAGGAATGACTGCAGCAGGGACTCTGAGTGACCTCGGGTCAGGATTCACAGAAATACAGGCTTCTTTTAACTGTTTGCAACATTCAGATGTTTTACTGCAGCTGAAATATTGGCTTTCATAATCATTCATGAGAAATTTGATCACAAGTCCTGGTTTGACTTGAACGGCCCTCGTACTTTGGCACAAATAGATATACGTAAACAAACTAATGAAGAACAGGTGAACACAGTAAGATATCAAACTTGGAGACAGGACAATATCAGATACTGTGTGCTGTCTAAGGTAGACAAATGACCCCGATGGCCACCCATGGTACCAGTGATACAGTTGCTTACTTAACCCTGAACTATCTGATTTTGACTCTCCATACCTTTTTATTTAGGCATATTTACTTCAGCTGTTTTGATTTGTTATTTCAATACCATCAAGTCTATGGTGGGACTCGTGGACGTAGAGTATTATTGTGAACTGGTATGTTTAGATGCTGTCCTCCTCACTTTCATTGATTACTCAGGTTTGTTGATGGTGATCTCAGGGAGCCCTCATGTCTGTGTTTCCGTCTGGTTCTCCCTTTTAGTTATGCTGTTATAGTTAGTCCTGCCGGAGTCTCTGCTTGCACTCTACAGTTAATATACATTTACATTATACATTACATGACTGTGAGCAGACCAAACTGTTATCTCTTATATTTTGCTCTCTCTCCCGCTCTCTCTCTCTTCCCTCTCTCTGTCGAGCTACACATGTCGTTCCTGAGCTGCCAGTGATCCAGACTCCCTCTGCCCTCTGGACCTGTCTGACCCATCCTGGTGCCCCGCTTCTGGTTGGAGATCTCGTCACATGGATGCCCCGTGTGTCTCTCTGGGATGCGTCTGGTGTCTGGGGATGATTCTCTCTACCGAGAAGATGGTTCTGGCCTCGACTGGTGTTGGCAACTGTTTCTCAGAAGACTTGATCGTTCGATAGTTCAGGACTGGAACTTCATACAAGTCTACCTGAGTTTTCAATAACTACCTGGACTCCATATTAACATCAACTAACATCAACTGTTATGCTGAACTACCTGCCAACCAACACACAGTATGAATGCAGATCATTTCCTACTTTCTGTTTCACCCAGATGAGGATGGGTTCCCTGTTGAGTCTGGTTCCTCTCAAGGTTTCTTCCTACTACCATCTCAGGGAGTTTTTCCTTGCCACTGTTGCCCTCGGCTTGCTCACCAGGGACAAACTGACCATTTGGTTCATACAAATTCACATTTCATACAAACTTTCAGCTTTGCTACATTGCTGTGAGGTACACCACCACTCAGAATTTTGGACACACCATCTAGAATGTATTTGTTACTGATTTTTATTTCTTTCTCCATTGTGAAGCAATACTGAAGGTGTCCATAATATGCAGTAATCGCCTTTGATCAGTTGATATTGAGATGTATCTGCTACTTACGCTACTTTGTTAATTGGTGATTTTTGAGGCTGGTAACTCTATATGAACTTCTCCTCTGCAGCAGAGGTAGGTTTTAGTCTGGCTTTCAATGAGAGCCAGGTTCATCATAGTGCTTGACGGGTTTTGCAAATGCACTTGACAATACTGTTCTTGCGAGAACTATTCAAGAAAGGCTGACCTCGGTGTCTTAAAATAACGACTGACTTGTTGTTGTTGTTGTTGTTACATAATTACCTAATTCCATATGTGTTATTTCATAGTTTTAAAAAAACTAGTGATCTATCAAGTGATCTATCTAAGTGATCAAAATTTTGAGTGGTACTGTATATATAAATGTGTGTGTACATTTTATTTGAACAGGTTCCTTTTCCTTCTGTTCTGCTCTGCAAACATTATGAAACGAAATGCAAATATTTACCAGCGCAGGTTTGGCGAGCTGCGGACGGCCCATGATGCTTCCTCATTCACTTCGATTATCTGAGGTCCTGTAGAGAGAAAGAAGGAAACAGAAGGCAAGAGAGAGAAAAGATGGAGAAAGAATGAGTTTGATTACAAAAAAGTGAAGCAGTTCCTGCTCATTGTTCCTACTGTTCTGCAAGAACCCTGACCCTGAGTAACAGAAGTGATGCAATGTACAGGATCTTTTAGCAATGGTGCTGATTTCTTACTTGGATAAGGTTTGCTTTGTCTAAAACCATTTTATTTACTCGTCGTCAGTAAGTGTTTCATGCTGGACAGGACTGTATGATGGATCCGGACCCTGGAACACTGGGTGTGAGCCCAGTCCATCACAGGTCACCAGGCACAACATGGTGCATTCGTACACTCATTCACATTCTACAGGAGTGTAGACAATCCACCTTCAGACATACATATGAGATTTCAAATGGAAACCATGTGGACCTTGTACAGAAGGTTACTCCAGCTCAGGAGTGAACAGGGAACCCTGAAGCTTTAAGGCAGCAGTGCCATCATTGTATTGAGTAAGCTACACACACACACACACACACACACACACACACAAAAAAAAAAATGAACGTGTTGTTCAGAACAGTGATGTCCATCCTCAACATATCCTGGTCAGTGGTTACATGGACCACATATGAGGGTCCAAGTCTCTAATTTAAATGTGCCAAAAGTTCCTGAAAAGTTTCCTTTGGTGAAAAAGAAATTTCCAAAGAAAGACCAAAGCATGTGGGAAAGGATGTAGGGAACGAGAGAGAGCGAGGGAGAAAGAGAATGAAATCAGAGGAGGGTACAGGAAGTGAGCGCTGTGCCACTATGCCGCTGACCCTTGACGCCCATCTGTGTGTCGGTAGCGGGCGACTCGGGCACCGTTCCAGCTTTAACACAGGACTCCGGCTTTGATCGACTGCCAGCGATTCATCTCTTTAAAGAAGCAGGAAGACGGGGGAGAATAGACCTCAGCTGCCAATTATTGGAAAAACATCAAGGTCTGAGTGGAAAGAAATGGAGAGAGATTAACTAGATCACTTTGGATGCCTCGCTGTTGTTTTTCGCTCAGCGAGAATGGAAAGTGTGATTAACAGAACGCAGTTAAATTTAGACATGTGTGTTTGCATGCATGGCAAAAGGAACACGCAGACCCAGAAAGTGAGGCTGGATGTATATATACGGTTAATTACTGTGTGTGCACATGGTCTAGACGTACAGTACACAACCGCTGGATGAGAGAACGAGAGATGTGCAATGTGCCAGCTCAGCACAAAGACATGGAAAAACATCTGGGGCAAAAATAAAATGTATTTATCCCACAAGCTTGTAGAAGGATTCACACAAGTGACAGATTTGTGCGGATAAATATCCCTTTCCATTTTTTACCTGGCTAAATATGGGCGACTTGAATCTGTCACTGAAACTGAGCATGACATTTCAGGGAGCTCGAAAATAACTTTTTGAAGAGATGCTTTAACTGTCATGATTGTCTAGCAGTGTCTGTTGGCAGGCCGTCCCTCATCGTGTCTTCCAGAGACCATGTATGAACGCAAAGGTTTCTGAGTAGGCATGTGGTGCTGCAGCATCTCTTGTGATTATTAATATCTATAAAGCCCCCGTGCTTGTTAATCTCTGTAAAAAAAAAAAAGAAAAAAAAAAAAGAATGTGCATTTCAGTTTCATTTACATGGCCAGGTTCATCCCTGAAGTCTCAGTGAAGCAGGCATGGGCTTTGTGCCAGTCAGTCCTAGGGAAGGAAGAGTAGTCTCTGCCAGTCTCTCCAAAAGGGGTAAGCCTTTGTGCATGACATACTGTACGTACTAAAGAAGGTAATTCTAATAAAGGGATGGAATCTTGGGTGTGGCCTGTCAATCCTAGTCAGGAGTGTGTGCCATTAAACTGTCTTAGTGAAGGAGGTGTGGCTTTTGTTTTTTAGATAAAGTAAAGAAAGTTTGGTCTTTGTGCCCGTCAGTCCTAATGATTGAGATGTGATCTGTTTTGTGAAGGAGGTGTGGCTTTTAGTCCCAGTAAAGGGGGTGTGATTTCGGCTACATTTCATTTCAATGTTTTACCCCAATGTGACACAGATCTGATTTTTTTTAGGGCTGTCTGAACACACAAATCGGATGTTTTCCTCATCGGATCTGAGTCACTTTCATATATCTGGCATTCATTCATGTGACTTGAATGAGAGCAAGCAGATTGGTCAAGTCAAACGTATTTTTTAAACACAGTTGACCAAAGTGAAACAAGCTATAATAAGACATTAAAAGAAATAAAACCCAAATAAAACAATAATCAACAATATAAAGTCTTTGCATAAAATACGCAAATAAAACAAAAAATGTCCTCACAATGAGTTAAATGACAAAGTGTATAAAAAGTCGGGGCCTGCCTCATTAAACCAGGGCAGCGCATTAGGGTTAGGGAAGGTTAGGGACAGGATAGGCTCTACTACTTGAAAAGGCACGATCACTCGTTTTGGGTACTGTACTGTAAGTAGAAGCTGCTCGCCAGACCTGAGAGACTGTGCTGTGCTGTATGGCTTCAAAAGGTCAGCAGTATATGGGTGTGCAAGATTATTTAGGGCTTTGAACGTTATTAACAAAACCTTAAACTTGACCCAGCATAGGCATGCCAAGACAGGAGTTACGTGTTCCTGCTTACGTGTTCCCATTTACCACCTGCAACCGTGCAACCTGACCTGGCCAACAACATGGAGGGCATCACAATAGTCAAGCTGACCTACATTGTGAGGTTTTGCACCTGCGAATGTGTCGGGCACTCGTTGACGTCAGTCGGCACTTACAGCACAGGGATTTCATAGCAGTCCTAAAACAGCTAAAGCAAGATGTCTGACATTCTTCATTCATCTGGACCTCAACAAATACAGCTGAATAACTGCTTGCCGTCCTTCAGAGCAAACGAGCAGTCGCATGGACTCATGATGAGCTTGAACCCAGATGGTGACAGCAAAGACATATCGAGGAGGACAGATACATCCACATTAGTCAGACAAAAGTCACTTGTAATTATGAATGTAAACCGTCATGACACGCAGAAAATTGGAATTAAGCAACGTGGCTTTTAAAGTTGAATGTGTGCCCGCCAGTCCTAAGAAAGCAGTGAATGGTGTGATGCTACTTAGAATCCCGGAAAATAAAGTATTTCAGTGCAGTTCATTTCACTCACCAGAGTTAAGAGGGTGTGGCACTTCTGCCTGTCAGTATCAGTGAAGGGTGTGTGGCATCCTTCCTAAACTTCCCAACGAGAGGAGCATAGCTTGCCAGGAAGAGGGGTGTGGCCACGATCAGTCCCAGGGAAAGTGGGTGTGTCTATTATCATAACAGATGCTTTAGACATCTGTTGTATCTTGAATTGACCATTAAATATAAAACGGGTGTGCCGTATCGTAGTAAATAATAAACTATTCTAATCAATAGTTCATTCATTTAAAAAATGAGTTGACATGTCCTTAGGCTAAAATCTATATAGATAAAAGAAAGGTTTTGTCTGTACATTAGTAAAACTCATTCTTTCAAAAATATCTTGAATTTTCATACATTGCAGGACCAGAAACCTGTTTCAATAAATTTTCTGTCTGAATGTGTGTCTATATATATATATGTCTGTATGTCTGTATGTCTGTCCCGCCAGATTTGACAAGTTCCCACTTACGCGTTCTGTGTTAACCAGCTGCAACAATGAAGAAGAGACAAGGCCAACAACAACATAGAGGACATCACAATAATCAAGCAGACTTGAAATAAAAGCATGTCGGCACTTGTAGTGTTGACAGTGTATTGTGCACGTGTCAAACTGTGGGCGTGTCTTAAATCGACGGCTGTACGGAATTTAATGAAACTTTTGCCGTACTTGGATATCTGCTTGAAGTTTAACCTGCACCATAAGTGCAATCAAAATGTTAAGTAAAAGCGATGTTATAAACAGTTCGGATTGATTAATCTACTTTAAAATAAGCTACGAATAAGCTACTCAATGTAAACAAACACCAGCACCAATAGATATTAATTATAAAAACTTAAGTGAATATTTTGACTGGGATTAGTTATTATTTTCATTATTAAATTATAGGGAAAAAAAAGGTTTAAAAAATGTTTTTGTCTACCATTTTTGTGTTACTATAATAATAAAGTACTACACATTTATCCAGCTAAACACTGCAATATTATGGAATAGCGATTTGTTTAGAGTTAGGCGAATGAGACCTTGAGCATTTTACGAGTCGCTGTTCTTTAGAAAACGCCATGATTTCCTGGCTTGCGTTTGTACGTAGTTGCTGCTCTGGTCCTGCCTGCCAGCTGATTTATAACTGAAGTGTAAATTATGACTAAAAGACAATAGATTCCTTGGAACTTGTTTTTTAACTGAAGAACAATGTGCGACTTTGATGTGTGTGTTTGGCAGATGCACAAACATTCTGTACCAAACTCCTGCAGAACCCTCAGTCAACAGGATGTGACATCACACATCCATAAAAAGTCTCTCTCTCTTTTTCTCTCACACACACACACACACACACACACATGCACACACACGCACACACAGAAAGCTTTTGGTAAGAGGATAAGGCCATGAAGCCTACATGAAAGGCAGGGAGATTTGGTAAAGATGAAAGAGAAAGGAGGATATTCGTTTGCTTCTCTCCATCCTCCGCTCTGAAGTGTTGCGCTGCACGTTCTTTCCAAATGCTATTTACCTCCTACTCTGACTTCCTCGCTCTGTCACTCACATCTTTCCCATTTTCAAGCTTCCTTTCTTTTGCCTGTATCAGCTTCCTGTCACTTTTAATCTCTCGCTCTCCCTGCCTCCTGTGTTCTTTTAATCTTACCCCCGCTGTGTTTCTCCTTGTTTCTCTCTCGCTCTTTCTCCATTTTTAATACCCACATTTTCATTTTACTTGCTTAAATGATCAAGACACAACGTAACCTATAGAGTGTGTAAAAAGGAAATTAATTCTAACATTTATTCTAGTGAAGTTGCATAAATGACTGGTGGTCTGGAAATACCCCTGGATGTTGCTGGTGCTGAATTCTAACAAACAGCCAAAACGTTGTTTTTATTTTTTGGCAGTAATATCTCTCTATTAGATCTCTATTATGGCAAAATATTACAGCAGGTGGCATGATGGCATAGAAGTTAGCATTGTGGCCTCACACCTCCATGGTTGAGGGTTTGATTTCTGTCTCGGGTGGGTCAGCACGGGTTATTCCTGTGCTTGGTAGGTTTTCCTTTGGATTCCTCCCACAGTTCAAAGACACGCAGATTAGGTTAATTGGTGTTCCCATGGTGTGCGTGTGCAGCCTGCAATAGATTGGCATCCTGTCCATCCAAATCCCAGGGAACTTAGTGCATAAGGCGGGGTACACCCTGTATGCAATGCCAAACCATTGAAGGGCTCAAGCACACACACACACACACACACACACACAAATCACTGGCAATTCAAAAACGCCAATCCACCTGCACTGCCCGTCTTTGGAAACTGGAGTACCTGGAGGAAACCCAGCAAGCTCAGGCAGGACATATAAACTTCATGCACACAGAGTGTTGTGATAGTCTTCACAAAATATATTTACCATATACATTATGAAATTTACACATATTTCTATTTCATTTTTTTCTCTTTGCACATAAGACACTTTCATGCATATTTGCAAACCACCCCCACCCCCCAGACATTTCTATTTAAATCCCACTTAATCTCCATATTAAAGTTCTATATTTTTCTATATTTGTAAAGAAAATAATTTCTTTTCTATTTTTGTACAGCTAGATTTTTCTTAAGGTGGCACGGTGGTCTAGTGATTAGCACTGTCGGCTTGCACCTCCAGAGTCCGGGTTCGATTCCCGGTTAGGCCCGATTCCCGTCTCTGTGTGCATGGAGTTTGCATGTTCTCCCTGTGCTTGGTGGGTTTCCTCTGGGTACTCCGGTTTTCTCCCACAGTCCAAAGACATGTAGGTTAGACTGATTGGCATTCCCAAATTACCCGTAGTGTAGGAATGGGTGTGTGAGTGTGTGTATGTATGGGTGCTCTGTGATGGATTGGCACCCTGTCCAGGGTGTACCCCATCTGATGCCCTAAGCCTCCTGGGACAGGCTCCAGGTCGCCGCACCCTTGAATACAGGATAAAGCGGTATAGACAATGAGTGAGAGGTTTTTCTTAATACTGTGTATTTGTACAGCTAGGTTTTCTTATATTTTTCTTATATTTTATATGTTGTCTTATCTTCTACAGATTTATTTTCTATATTATATTACTTATATATATATATATATATATATATATATATATATATATATATATATATATAATATTTTTTTTTTTTTCTTTATTAATTTTTTAAGGTCACAAAAACCAAGTAAAATTCCAACAATGAAAAGGGACTTTATATGGAACGTTATGTATTGAACTTTCAGTCTTATAGAATACTATGCTCATACTATTTGATAAAACCCAAATGAGGATGAGTTTCCCGGTCGAGTCTGATTCATCTCAAGGTTTCTTTCTATTGTTATCACAGGGTGTTTTTTCCTTCCGCTCATCAGGGACAAACTGGTAATTATAATTGATACATATTTCCTTACATCTTTCTAATTTATTTATAAGTTGTTGTTTTTTTTGCAGAAACTGTTAAAAGCGCTATACAAATAAAATTACATTTGAATTGGCATGACAGTGTTGTGTACTGAGGTATTCCAACAAACACCTCTCTAAGACCTCATTTTTTAGTATGATTTCCTCATGCGCTAAATGTCATAGCTTTTAAACTTCTAGTACAATACCATCACGCTTCTTGCACACCATTGGTGCCTCAGTGACCTCACTCATGTTCTTGAGGATAAAAGGGCAGAAATCCCGAGACAGACACATTTTAGATTCTAGTGGAAAGCCTTCCAAAAAGAGTGGATGTTATTAAAACACTAAACAGAGTGTCCACATACTATTGGACATACAGTAAAGATTATGTCACACCTTATAAAACTTACAGTAGTGTTTTAAAAAAGTTTTTTAACCTCTTGATATGTCCTGAAAGAGCAGCCTGTTATATGTACTGTACCATGGTACTGTATGTGAATGGCTTTGTGTAATAACCTTGGCCAACAATCCGACCACAAATATAGCTATAACTAAAATATTTCATTCTTTTTATGCTATCTTATGTGTTCTGATTACTTTACCGTTTAATTTTAGAAAAGAAAATATTGTTCCATACCTTAAACATAAACAGTTTCGTAAAAAGGGAAGCCAACTTTATGTTTCTTCATTTATGTTTTCACTATTACATTAGTGTTTGCTGAACAATTACACATGCTGTCATCTCCTCTCCTTTCTTCCCTGCACCAAGAACCACAAATTACTGGCTTATATTTTATCCGCTGCTTTTTTATCAGTGTATTTTGTCTGAGGATTGATGCGATTTGCAGATTAAATATACTTGAAATTGTGTGTTCCCTTTATTGGCATTCGGCAAGGAGGATGATCTTCTTCTTTTCAGTTCTTTTTTTTTTTTTTTGGAAGGAGAGGATATCCTTTAAAGATAGAGGTGAAATTAAAAAGGCAGTAAGTGGGTTAAGGAAATTTGTGTCACCTTGGCAACTAAGGAATATTCATGCTAGAGAAAACGACGGACTAGGAGAGAGACACAGTAAGATAGAAAGAGAGAAAGAGAGAGAGAGAAGGAGAAATGGTGAATGAGAGGAAAAAAATGACAAATTGCCCGTGTGTGTGTGTTTGGAAGAGTGAGAGAGATAGAGAGAGAGATGGGGAATGAGAGAGGAAAAGAGTGAGGAAGTGCCTATGTGTGTGTGTGTGAGAGAGAGAGAGAGAGAGAGAGATATGCTGAGATATTTGGCCCTAACTCTTACAAGGTCACTTCCTGTCTTCCCCACTCAGAGCTTTTCTGATCTGCTGATCTGGAGCAGGTCACACCTGATAAGCGCTCTGCCTCGATCATTCCCAGCGGAAAAAGCAGCAGCGGACAGGTGGTTCCCAGCAACAGCCGGCAAACGATATATCATGTCCATCTGTTTGCACTTAGCATCTCTCTCTCATACACACACACACACACACACACTTTTTTTTTTAACAATCTCCCTCTTTCTCCTTCAGCATTCCTTCTCCCTGGTCCCTTCAGATGCTGTTTCTCAACCCTTGAAAGCTTAAAAATATCCTCGGTGCCTTGTGCACACAGGGTTTCCATGGCGATAACAAACGGCACGATGTGCCTGCTTGTGCGTGGCTGTGTCAGTCATGCTGCATGAGCTCTCAGGACTGTTGTGTCGGGCTGTAAATAACACACGGAGCCATGTGACAGCAAGAAAACAAGGCCGGAATCCCTCAGATCGGCGTGACAGATGATGGTGGAAGACGGGAACGCTGGGAAAAAGAGAGAAAAATAATGTGAGAGCAGCCTCTCAGCCCTCACTCATCTGGCGAGCAGATTGCCGTGTTTGTTGAAAAGTGGAGAAGAGGTCTTGGCTCGGGGCCCTCGCGACCATAAAAACCAGCGAGGCAACCCGTAGCCTCATGGAACACACTCTTACACACCCCAGGGCCCCGGGCGACTCAGCCTTTTACCCTGGGGTGGTCCACATCCACACCTACGGTACACACAGCGTGGAGGGAGAGACAAAGAGGGTGTGTGAGAACATGTGCAGATACAAATCCTGAGCTAAAGGTGTAAGTCCATGGTGCCATGCCATTTGAGTCCCACTGATTCCTTCACAGTCATAGTCCATGTCCGAATTGCAGATAAACATCTTTAACCATCCACAGCAGGATGTCTTTTATGTCTCAGCCCCAGAAATCATATTAGTACAAATATTAGTATTTAAAAAAAAAAAAAAAAGAATTTGCCTTTATCTGAACATATTCAGACCATTAAAATATCTGGAATAATCTAAAGATCACATGACCAACAGGAAGTTGCATAATACAAACACTGTAAAGGCTAAGGAAGAAATTCTAAATAAAATGATTTCAATAAAAAGGTATTTTCTGTTATTCTGATGTCACTTTATAAGCACTACCATTCAAAACAAATTATATATCAAAATATATTTGAATTTAAATAATAAACTCATGTACAGTCATCAGGCTCTTAGCATATGGATGCTAGTTAATTACCCTTTTGCTAATTCCATGCTTACTCATCTAAAAGTAAAAAAGTTGTCAGAAAAAACAAGTGTGTTGCCCGGGATTGGTTTAAACGTTTTTTTAAATGCCTTTTTTTTTTGTTGTTGTCTTTTTCAATGTAAAACTTTAATCTTTACTTCCACCATTTGCATGTTGTTGCTACATTCGCATCAGGGGTTCAGTTACTACTAGCTTGTGTATCTTATGTACTGTACATGTGGAAGATTAAAAGGGTTCTAACAAACACTTCTCTCTTAAAACCTGCTGTCTTTGTTGTGACTGTTACCATGATCTGTATTAAACTTCATCATTCAAAATCATTAATCATTTAAAATACCGTAACAAATATTCGTAGTAATAATCTGGATAATCCAGAGGAGTTTGTATTATGGAAGGTTTAAAGTGGTTTCGTTTAGAGTGGTACAGTATGTGTTTTGAGACGACACGTTAGTTTTATTCATTCTGTTTTGGACACATCGGTGTGTTGCTATCCTGCCTCCACTATTTCTGTTGGTATTACATCACATGGATGCATCATGTTCGCTTCTGTGGATGTGCCATTGACCGTATACATAAAAAAAACAAAAACAAACTGGAAACCCTCAGTGACGTCACCCGTAGGTTTTTTTGAAGATCAACTGTGGGAGCTCTGCTCATCGCCATCTTGACACAAGCTGACTCCACCTAAACCCTGGTTAATCCATAAATGGACAAATGTGTGTGAGCCTGGCTGTTGGTTGAAACATGCCTGTTTACCTCAGTCACCACAAGCTACCTAGCTTAGATTTAGCTTAGCTAAAATGCTAATGTGGCTATCAGTAATTTATATGCTAACGTTACTTTGCGTTTGATCCATACGCTACTCATCTATGGACACTGACACCTTTTAGACTGCAGGATATGCCAGGCAAATATACAAATATATATACAAATATATCACCTTTAAGAGATACAAGGGCTAAATGAATGTGCAATCACTGACTTAACATTAAAATCCTGATAGTTTATTTGTTAAATAAATGAAAACAATATTTGAAAAAGGTTTTAATTCTGAACTAAACTCAGGCAAACCCAAGCACATCTAACAATGTTTCATGAAATGTATTGTATATGTCACACTAACAATAAATTAGTTAGTTAATACGAGATTACAGTGGTACCTCAGAATACGAATGCCCCAGCCTAACGAATTTCACCTCAAGAATTGAAATTTTGCAAAAAATATTGTCTCGGCATACAAAACATTTTGGGCATAAGAGTGAACAAACTGAACCGAACCAAAGGCAGGCAAAGTACGCCTGGGAGCTGTTCAAAACTTTTTTACGTAGGTGGAAAGCCAAGTCAAGTGACTTTACATATTTTTGGTGGTTTTTTTTTTTTTTTTTGGCATTTTGTGGAGGATTTAGTGGAGACATTTAGAAAATTTTCAAGGACAGTAAAAACAAAAAAAAAAAAAGGGAAAAGGGAGCCAGTTCCAATAATTCCTAGAGGAATCATATATTAAGGGTTATGGTTTAATGTCTATTTTTTTCATATTTTACTTAATTTCATTTATTTTTGTTCAAAATTTTTTAGTTGTTTTTATATGCAACAATATGATTATAGTGTTGGAAAGTGGTAATTTAAGTAATTTGGGTGGCTAGAACGGATTGTTTGGATTTGCATTATTTTCTATTGGAAAATGCGATTCAACATACAAATTAAATTTGGTCAAATACTGACTAAATTTTTAAGCTGAAGTAACTTCCTTATCAAAAGCTAGTGAGTAATACCTGTTACACTGATGTCTTGAGAGAACTGAAATGCCATGCATTATGCACTTTAAGCCTCCTGGACAGTTGTGGCAAAAAGTATTAAGACATCATATACCATGTAGTATAGTTCTCCCTGTGCACACAACAGGACCTATATCATACAGTACTTCACTAATTAATTTTAGCCTATCTGGCTGAAGAGTTGTGCTAATTAACTGAAAGATTTGTGGAAAACCTGCATGTGACAATTAATTTCAGCTTCTGGCCAGGGTCATCTCCAGACCTAAACCAAATAGAAAACTGTTGAAGAAAACAGTAACAACAGTACGTGTGGCAAACCGTGTTCTGTACATGATCTTCAGAAAGGAATCAAGCAGGCATGGATTAAATAAGTGACATCAGACTATCTAGTATACTCCAGCTGGATCCAACAGGTTTTGAAGAATAAAAGACCTAATCGATAATATACAGTATAGTAATTGCAATTTTTTATTATTTGCATAAAGGAGCTACTTCTTCTTCTTATTATTATTATAAATATTTCTTTAGATTAATCAACATACAAATACTGTATATGCAGTTATTAAATCTATGCCACTGACTACACAGTTTGCTGTTTTAAGGATGAAAATATGAATATGGCTAGACTGTCGCTAACAAATAATGAACCCACATGGCAATCATGTTTGTTTTCCCACTTGAACTATGCTTAAATGCATGGAGGTCAAAAGTCACATCATTCCCAGCGCTGACTTCCCACTTCTGAGGAAACTCATATGCTTAAGTTTAGCTAATGTTCTGATGACCATATTAAAAACTCAAAATAAAATTAAGATAAAATAAATAAAATTAAATAATTAAATAACATTTTATTTAATTTACATTAAAATACATTAAAAGGTCAGCTATTACGTAAAGTTCAGTTCAGTGTACATGTTAAAATTATAATAAAAAAATATTTCCAGATCTAACCCAATTAGATTAACCCAGAGACATAACCTAATTAGATTTCCCCTCTGTGAAATCTGTGACCTGTGCTTGTTAACTTGTTAAAAAAAAAAATGGGACTTTTATTTGGGTACAAAGTTGCAAAAATACAAAGTATTTTTTATAAATATTAAAACTAATAAAATTTATAAAAAACATTTAAAAGTTTACCTTTTACTCTGATAATGAAATTATTATTATTATTATTATTATGGTTGTTGTTGTTGTTGTTGTTGTTGTTGTTGTTGTTTTGGGTCTATTAACATTTTAATCATTAGGTCACATAACTAGTATAGTAAATGACCATCATACTACAACATACTACTACATACTACACTTACAAATCATCATATTGCTTGAAACGAGCTAGGATACAGTTTAACCATGTATACAGTACAAATTATACAGTATAAATACATATACTTTCTGTTCGGATAAAAGGATATATATTTCTGAGTAGGGAAAACAGTAGAGGTGAAATGGTTAATGTTACGTTTTGGCAACAATGAAAAAACCCCACAGAGAACAAGGAGCAGAAGAAAGGGGAAGTCAGCAGTCACTGATGTGTGAATGCTCGCCTTCACTGTTCTCAAAAGCCCATAGCTGTGTTAGCAATGTGTACAGGAGCGTGAGAAGGTCACACATGGACATAAAGATCACACCAGTGTGTGGATGTCCATGGCCGGTCATGCTCACAGAGCCTCTGGGCGAGAGGATGTTTAGCTCAGACTTAATGTTTAATAGAGGATTATGTGCAATGCTGATGAGAAAAGTGACCATTTGTTCTAAAAAAAGTTATTTCGCAAGTGTGGCTATAATGTCATGGAGATTTAGAGGTTAAAAATAAAAATCTTACTAGGTCCACCAACAGCATTAATGTTTAAAGATCCTTGACCCTGTATTTGGCCTGTGCTGGACATAATTATAAATCATTAGATTAATGTATATGCTATTAATAAATTCAAATCTAGGCCTTAGCTCAGAATTATTTCTCTCTTTAAAATAAAAGCAGTTTTTTCACCCACAGTATCATGGGGATCACCCAGATGGAGATCAGACAGCTACTGTCAGATTTTTTTTATTTAGATATTCTATTCCTTGTGGAGAGATTTGGTCCTCATCAAAATGTAAAAACATGCTCTCCCTCTCTCTCTCTCTCTCTCTCTCTCTCTTATTCCTATGTATCTCACACACAAACATACCATGTTGTTCCTGACAGCCCAAAGTCATCTTTTTCAGGTTTTCTGTCTATTAACAGAAGATATTTTTTTTGTGTAGAGCGTTTATGTCGGTGACACCGCATGCTCATGTGACACCGTATGCCTCATACCCAGCTATCCAGCACAGTTAACCATGTCAGGTGCATTTACGACTAGTACAATAAGGAAAAAACTTTGTTTTCTACTAATGATGCTTGAACCTTTGTCTATTCTCATTGGTCGGAAGTCGATAATTTATTTTCTATAACTGTAACTCATGTAGTGCTGGCTGTAGATCCAGTCACAGGTTTATTTTAATATTTATTTTTACACCTTTTAATATGTTATCGCTTATATAGGAATAACATCCTTATGTAAGCCCTTGAATGGTGCATGATCTACAGATCAAATTGTTTGTGAATGTTAACATGGTCAAGCTTATGGTCAATTAATAAAAGAGATATATATAAGAATGGCGATTAACAATTGTTTATCTCTGTTATAACTTAAGTAACTTGTTTCCACAATAGTAAACATAGTTTGAAAATGTAAATATACTTAAAAAAAAAAGGTCAGTTATTATGGCAAATTGCTAAAGAATAAAAGGAAATTGTAATTACTCTGGCTTTGATCATCATGCTGGGTTTTATTCTTTACCAACATACAGTCCATAATCCCTTATTAATTAATAATTAATTTTTCAGCTGCTTGATTGTTTTTACTTACTCATTTACTAAAAATTTTATTTGTCAGGTACAAGGGGGAAACAATATTTTATTTATAAAATATATGATATTTTAATGTATTTTAGAAGAAATATGCTATTAATTCTATAATACAAGTGGCATAAAAGTTAAATAAGTGCACTAGTATAGCAGGGGATTATATAGAGAAATCAATAAGGGTTTTTTTAAGACTGAATTGTGTTCTGTAATAGTGTACGATTGAAAGTCTTGGTTTGACTTGAACAGCCCTTGTACATTGAGAATGGTCTCAACAAACACTGCTGCAAACTCCACAATCTTTTATCATTTTCTTTTATAAAGTTTCTGTATTTCCACACATATCTCTTCACAAACGGAGTAATAATTTTATTGTTCTATTATTTAAGTCTAATCTAATTTGCAAGCAAGGTCACTAGCTAGCTAAGATAATGCGTCTTTTTACAGAATGTATCAATCACTAACCAAGCTCCTTCTCAGGCGTATAGTGGTTTAAGAGTCTCTAAACAGTGTGGATTATGGGTGGTGTAGAGCTTCACTATTACTGCTGCAATTAAACATTATTCTTTATACGCGTTGAGGGAAAGACGATCAAGATGTTATCAACTCTACTACAGTCTCCTCTATACACCTTTGCCCAGAATGTCTGTTTCCACAATGTCATTAATCACAACGTTGTGTGAATAGGATGCTGGTTCGATACACAAAACACACGCACGCACAATTTAGCTGTAGCCGTTCCTCATATCAAGTGTGAGTAAGAATTTCCAAATTACTCCACATTATGTTCATTTGTAATTTTTTCCCACCACCGTCCTATTCAACAACACCACACCTTTAGGGTAAGACGCCATAAACAGCGTTGCAGTCCAACTAGAACGCCCCCTATCCCCCACCACCCCCACCACCACCCAAACAGTCTCTGTGGTCATGTCAGCAGTTTTACAAGCTTTAGCACTTGTTCCAAATCCTCCATCAGCCATAAGGAGAAAATCCACTAAGTCCATGAAGCCCAGAAATGTATTTTCATTTTTTCATTAAATGAGTTTATTTGAAGGGATTGACAGAACAACATTGAGTGTGTGTGTGTGTGAGTGTGTAAGAGAGAGAGAGAGAGAGAGAGAGAGAGAGAGAGAGAGATGGGTTTCCTTTCTTAAATCGAGGGAAGAAAACATCTCATTCTGCAGAGAAAGCAGAAATATTGCTCTTGTGTTGCCCTGAGCATCCTAGTAAACATCTCGGGAATTTCCAATGCACCCATATTTATATTTAGCACTCAGCCTACAAACGTCTTCCTCTATATTTAGTCGCATGAATTGGAAAGTGTCATACTTCTGAATTCATCAGCTACAACTAACAGAGTTAATATACTGCAAGGACAGAATACAAGCTTATTGTAAAACATCTACTTTAAAAGTGCAATTTCTTGTGCATAAACACATTCACACACAGTACCATGTATCTGCATGATGTTCTGTATTAATATGAGATTACAGACAAGACGAATCAACAATGACATCTGATGAATTAAATATAATTTAAGGCAATGATGTAATGTTATAATGCAAAGTGATACAATATTGTTTAATGTTCAATTTTTAATAAGATGAATTTATATCTAAACAAAACTGTTTTTACTAATAGGTCAATAGGCCATACCTCTGCCACTTGGACAGGCGAGCAGAAGGGCGCCACCTCTTACAATGGGAGTGATAAGATGTGACAACACTTCTTTTACTGGCAACAACAGGATCAGATCACATCTTTCACACTGGCAGTGACGGGATCAAACAACACCACCTATACTGTAAGTAATGAGATCAGACCATACCTGCTATACTGACAATGACAAGCTCAGACATCACCTCCTATACCGTCAGTAATGAGATCAGATCACAACTGCTATACTAAAAATGACGTGATCAAACCACACCTTTAGGCTTAACAATGATGGGATCAGACCAAACCTTCTATAGTGTGGATAAAAGGATCACACCACATATCTGGCAGTGATGGGATCAGACCACACCTCCTACACTGGAAGTGATGAAATCAGACCACTTCTCCTACACTGGCAGTGATGGGATCAGACAACACCTCCTAAACTGGCGATGATGAAATCAGACCACACCTCCTAAACTGGCAGTGATGGAATCAGACCACACCTCTTAAACTGGCAGTGATAATATCAGGCCTCACCTCCTATGCTGTCAGTGATGGGATCAGACCATACCTCCTACACTGGCAGTGATGGGATCAGACCACACCTCCTACACTGGCGATGATGAAATCAGACCACACCTCCTAAACTGGCAGTGATGGAATCAGACCACACCTCTTAAACTGGCAGTGATAATATCAGGCCTCACCTCCTATGCTGTCAGTGATGGGATCAGACCATACCTCCTACACTGGCAGTGATGGGATCAGACCACACCTCCTACACTGGCGGTGATGATATCAGAACACACCTCCTACACTGCCAGTGATGGGTTTAGACCACACCTCCTACACTGGCAGTGATGGGATCAGACCACACCTCCTATACTGGCGGTGATGATATCAGACCACACCTCCCACACTGGCAGTGATAATATCAGACCACACCTCCTACACTAGCAGTAAAGATAGCAGACCACACCTCCTACACTGGCAGTGATGGGATCAGACCACACCTCCTATACTGGCGGTGATGATATCAGACCACACCTCCTACACTGGCAGTGATGGGATCAGACCACACCTCCTATACTGGCAGTGATGGGATCAGACTACACCTCCTACACTGGCAGTGATGGGATCAGACCACACCTCCTATACTGGCGGTGATGATATCAGACCACACCTCCTACACTGGCAGTGAAGATATCAGACCACACCTCCTATACTGGCAGTGATGGGATCAGACCACACCTCCTACACTGGCAGTGATGGGATCAGACCACACCTCCTACACTGGCAGTGATGGGATCAGACCACACCTCCTACACTGGCAGTGATGGGATCAGACCACACCTCCGACACTGGTAGTGATGATATCAGACCACACCTCCTACACTGGTAGTGATGATATCAGACCACACCTTCAACACTGGCAGAGGCAAGATTAGACCACACCTCCTATACTGTAAGTGTGAAAGTTAGTAGCTCCGACTCCTACAATTGTGCGATCAAATTTCATGAACACAAAGATTCTGTGTCTGACTCTTATACAGTATGTTACAGACTACAGGCAATGTTTACAATTATAAATGCATAGTCTGTTTCACTCATTGAAATCTGCAATTTTAAAAAAAATTGAAATAAATTTTCATTCATTTAGGTTTATTCACCCTCTTATTCACACCAAGACACACAAGCACGGAATAACCCCTTCTCAGAGTTTCTCATATTCCCTGTCTAGACCACACAGTGTCCTGACCAGCTCGCCAAACCAAAGTTTAACTTTACTCAGCCAACAATATCACCAGATTTGATCTAATCCAAACGCCAAAGTACAAATTTACATACATATCTTGGCTCGGAAATACAAGTACCTTTAGATAAACAGTTCCTCTGAGTGCAAAGACATTTTGGACGGCCGCACCATCTTTTATTGCTGGGAAGACAGTTGTTGATGGTTGGATTTCTGCTCTGGCATTCATCTTCAAACAGTCTGATTAACATAAAACAAAATAGTTTAGTTCTAAAGTACAGTGTAAATGAAAAATTATATATATACTGTATATGCCTAGATCAACTTTAAAATGAAAACCACTAACAGGTGAGGTTATACGAGCAAGCCAGAGGATAATGTGGCAAAGAAAATAAATTGCTGAGACACCACAAGGAAGAAAACTTGACAGGAATCAGACTCAAACCCAGGAAATTGTGCTGAAAGGTTAATCAGGGTTTAATGATTTCAGTAGCAGTTTTCAGATACAAATCTACAGTAAGATTACCACGTGTGATTATCCACTGATAAAAGGGAAAGGAATCTCTTTTTGGAACGTGCGAATCTTTATGTGGCACCATCCAGAAACTAAAACTGTTAGATGAATCTGTAGGTGTAACCATGATAATGTTCCAGTACCTTCAGATACACAGGTCCCTTGAGTGAAAAGGATTTCAGGAAGGTCATGCCATTCTTTGCTCTTTTCCAAACATCTCTTCATTGTTATCTCTCAAGATTTTGAAGACCCTCTGGGATTCTCCATAATCTGCTTAAAGAACAAGAAAACAAAAACATTACTTCAACAAATTTGGAGATCAGGGACCACCTAATAAGATAACGGAATCCATTGCATCCATTTGAATAATTCTTTAGTCAATCTTTTCAAAGATGGGGATTGGAACAAATCATCCAGTCACTGTGTACCATTTTAATGTCTAGCTTGGCTTTCATATATCTTGTGATTTGTTGGATGTGAAATGGATAACGCTGGTTGCTGTGGTCAAGGCAAAAGGTCACGATGTCTACTGATGTTAGGATCCAGGCTGTTCCAAAATGTGCTTTGGGGTTAAAGGTCAGGAGACAGTGGTAGATCTTGGAAGATAAACTGTCCTGCCTGTCTGCTGAAACCCTGTCTGAGGGGTTATTTTACCTTACATTCTGGCAATGCCTTACACGACTTGATCATGTGCAGTACGCCAACAGCTCTTGTCCCAACTTGTGACAGTATGAGCATCATGGAAGCGGGAAAAGATGAAGGCAAATAATACAAAAGCTTCCACCCATTATCAATTTGAACACACTGCAGCAGAACAAGCACATGAAAATACTAGGGATATACTGTTAATCGATAAGATCTTCAAAACAGGAACGAGTACAGATCCAAATAGAAAGCACAGTATTATAAATATTAATCGAACAAGGCTTAAGAAAGAAGGGCTTACAGGCTGTGGGGTTTGAGGTCAAAGGGAAATTGAAGAGGAGAAAGAGGCAAAATATATAGCTTGTGCTATTATGATGGACCACTTTCATTGATATAAACGTGATCTATGCATGTACAGTAAAACATTCATTTGTTCATCCTTGGCAAATGTCTGATTAGTGCTGTGTTTAAATGAAGCTACAACTTTTTACCACTTTAGGAAATATCTACTTAATTTCTTGGAAAATGTTGCAGACATTAGGAATCATGATAAAACTGTGCTGGACATTTTTACTAAAACAAAATGAAAACAATGATAAATAACCTTTTGGTTTAAGCCATGTCCACAATGACTTAAAATTGAGATAGAATTTAGTCTATAACTATTTTTAAAAGTAATCCAGAAATTATTTAAGGACTTATAAGACACACAAATGCTTTATCTAGTCACTCATCCAAGCCAACTCTAAAATCTATCTATTATTATTATTATTTTTATTCCTTGCTTCCATCCATCTTTATTTCAGCATATTCCTCAAGTTTTCCAAAACTGTATCACCATGGACAAGTTAATAGACAACAGGCTGTTGAATAGTGAGCAGTAGCCAAAATGACAGAGTCAGAGAGTAAATAGTTCCAGAGCTGCTTTACCACTAACACCAGTCGAGTATTTGATTTGAACCCGTCAGACGCTTTTGAAGTGAACAAAGGCAATAAATATAACAAGCATTCTTTAGTTTGCGTCTATGAATCAATTCATAGTTAAAGCAACATACTGCCTATAGGCTGCATTAAATAAAGGAAAAAAACTGATAAAGGAGGCACAAAGGAGCCTGTGATGGTCTTTAATAAGTAGCATTTTTCATGACTGACCTCCTCCCCATTAGAAAGTCAATCAGGAGTTAGACATGCAGACGAGCAGCAGGGACTCGTGCTGTGTGACCCTTGTGCTTGACCCTGCTACGCTTTGAACTTCCCGAGGGCTGAAATGCCACTCTTTGATGCTCGTCCAGCCTTCGTGACCAAAAACCAGTGTTTGGTCTTAAGGACGTAAATAATAGAAACCACTTTTGGAGTAAAAACTACTACAACATCATCATCATCATCAACATCATTATCATCATCATCATCACCATCATCAACAACAACAACAAAAATTCACTGGACGTTTCAGCATACCACAGAATTATTTAGAGAGCGTATGTAAATACGTCTTACGATCATAGAGGAATGCTTGCGATTTCCTCCCAGAGGCCCTAACTGGTCATTTGGTGCACAGATAGTAGCAGACCGCTCCGCACACACAGCTATAACCATGGTCTGGACTTTGCTTGTGAACCTTGAAGAGAGAAAACACCCTTTCAAAACGCATAGTTGTGGTCAGCTTCGAGCCCAGACAGAACATATAGAGCAGAATCTAATGATGTTAAGGCAGCGGTTTAAAGCGGCGCCGGGGCCACCGCAGGACCAGCGCTGAGTTCACAGAGAACATGGTGCACACATGACACTTTGAGTAGGTGCAATATTGTGTCACAGACTCTTTACTTAGTGTAAAGAGACTTAGTAACCTGGACCGGATTACAGCCAAATGCTGTTTCGTGGGATAGCTTTCACAAGATCAGGTTAAACCCAAGCTTGACAAACTTTAATGCACTTTGAAGTGAAAGTTAGTTTTTTTCTTCCGAGAATAATCTATGTACACAAATGCATTGTTTAGTGTTATAGCTTTTTATCAACAAAAATAAGAACTAACAGAAATATCACAGTAACATTTAACATAATATTTCTCTTAATACAATGGCAGGATGTTTAGACACTTTTAAAGCCTATGTCAGGATTACGTCACTGTACGTCATAACAATGCAGGAAATATTTGAAAGAGAAAAGAGAAGCTGAAGCGGAACAAATCTTTCTATAAATATACCAATCATAGATACAACCATGTCGTGAATGGTTACGTACAAGACCCTTGTACGTAATCCCAGTCTTGATAAACTTTTATACAATTTTTACAAACTTTTATGCATTTTAAACAGATATGTTAAGTTGTTTATCAGAGAGTTATGAGTTTTTGGTGTAAATCAGGACAGATCTACAGTATTTAGTGTAGATGATTGGTTTCTCAGGTAGGTATAAAGGTCTGGCTATTCCACAGTAGCTAATCCTGTCATTAAGTGAGCTATTGGTTCTGAATTGATTCTGTTTTCACTGGGTGATATGAACTTTTTCTAGTAACAATTTATATCAGATACTATATTCAGATAATTCAAATTATATATTCAGATAAACGTATTATTTACCCGCTGTTAAAATATAATCCAACAACTTGACTAGACAGCATTACCGAACATCTTCAGAGTATCATTTTGTCTCCAGCTAGGCTCCGCCTTCCATAAACCATCACCGTGTATACAGTACATGTCTACATACAGTATATGCAGTAGCTGGTGTATAGAAGAAAATATTACAAAAATAAAAGTAAAATTTGTTTTTTACAACAAATTATTCATAACACCTAGAACAATACCAACTACGACCACTTTTTTTTGGAAAACATAAATATATGATTTTATGAACCATATCATTTCATCAATCATATCATATGATTTCATAAACCATTTTGCATATTTATTAAGTCATCATGAATCTTTGCATATCGAATTGTTTTACATGTAAAATGTATGTTTTTACAATATATACTGTATCAAAATAGATAATAATCAATTAGAACATATTTATTAAACATTATATATATATATATATATTAAAGAATGCAGACAAACAATCTGTGGTAGTGAACAGTTGAAGAAAATACACATAAAACCTTAACGGATAAAATACATCACTTTTATTAATTATAAATATCACCAAGAGTAGAGTTTATAACAAAGAATAAAGCATTGCGTAGGTGGAAGAACCGGTGGTTATTAATAATTGGTTGGTGGGAACAATAGTGACCGTTGATTGTTTGGAGAGGACCTATGTCTGTGCAAGGGCAAATCAGTCAGGCTTAATCTTCTCTCCACATCTCCTTCAACATGGTGATAAGTTGCCAACTCTGGCTTATATTGATATCTTGCTAGCATACGTGTGATTTTTGCATTCAGTGAATGTCAATGTTTTTTTTTATTTTTTTTTTATAGCAATCCTTTGGGTACATGCCATAGCAAAAAGGACATAAACTGAGTAGATTCAGTTTGTGAACATTATACATACCAAATGTCACAATGCACATACTGCATGCTGTTGCTAGAAATAGCAAAAGGCAAAGGTGAAGCAAAACTTGGTCAGCTAAGCCAGTGATTATTTCAGCATAGAATAGTGAAGTGTGGATGATGCTTATGATATATTTTTTTAATCGCTACCACTACAAGACATTTTAGTGTCGATGTATATGAGCTACCGTTAAGTCATTCCTCTCCACTTTAAAATAGTATAAACGTTGCGCAAAAGAGAAACACATTGAAAACACATTTCAATTCAGACTGTTGTTTTCAAAACACTATTTTGTTCCATGTGAAATAGTTTCACAAGTCTCCACACATATCGTGTTGGGAAACGCTTTAATGTCCTCTCCATCCATCTAGTCAAGCTGTTTATTACTTTTGGTTGTAGACAGATGGAAATAACATTGCTGAGGACCCCAACCTCTTCCAAACTACAATTGCACACACATACTCATACATGTACACTAGAGGCAATTTGGAAGCAACAATCAGCCAACAATGCCTATTTTTTGGACTGTGGAGGGAACCGAAGAGGAAATCTGCCAAGCACGAGGAGAACATGCAAACTCCACACACAGATCATATGCAAGATTCAAATCCCCAGTGCTGGCGGTACGAGGCAACAGAGCTAACTGTTAAGCCTTTGCAAACTAGTATTCCATAAACAAGAGGGAGACAGTAAATGCGATTATCATGTCAGTGCCACCACAAAATTCATTTCCAATAGCAAGACTCAATTCTCCAGATTCGTTCAGGAGCAGTGAGTGTTTTTGGGTACTTGCGGTTCTACAGTATATAATGTGGTTCTATTGATAGAACTGACCACACACTATTGTTACATGATAAACAGACAGATCTCCTTATGTGATCTTCTAGTTATTCTAGCATGACCACAGTCATATGATATAATGGTGGATTTGAGATAGAGGGCCCTCATCGAAAGGCTCGTACAAAATACTGTAATGTCGTACGAGAATGTGGGTTTTTGCCCCTATAAATTGCTGTTCCTTTCTGTTATAGATGCATTTTTCTCTTTTTAAGCATCAGAGGCAGTCTGTCTGGAGCCTTATTGTTGCAATCCAAGCTTTAGGGGTTTCAGGGTGATTATTCTCACATATGCAGATACTATATATTGTATCTTTATAAATATACATATATTTACACCTATTAGTCCTCATATGAAGCTCATACAAGGATATATAGTCAATGTATTTGGGAGAAACTGTCATGACTTTATATTCGGGTCTCAGGGAAAAAATTCAGGGAATATTCCTTAGAATGCATTCTAGCAGAATTACAAGGGGTGTTCAAGTCAAACTGGGACCTGTGATGAAATTTCTCGTGAATGAAGGCGTAAAACCGAGTGATATTTACAAAGTGCAGACAATCATTCATGAACACCACTTGCACATTCAAAGAGCTTCGCTGTGAGTTTCTGCCCCATCCCCATTTGCTTACCTCACTCCAAGCCATTTCTACATGTTTGGGACATTAAAGGAATTCCTGGGAGACCAGCATTTCATATGTGGAGCAGGCGAAGCGATCATGGCTCTGTGTACTGAGAAAACTTTCTGCCTTGATGTGAACCAAACACTAGTGAAACTCTTGGATAAGTGCCTTAGTGTAGCAGGGGATTATATAGTGAAATAAAGGGAGTTTTAAACTCTCATAACTGTTTTTTTTTTTTTTTTTTTTACTTTTTTTTCTCGTTAAATCTGCTCCAATATCAGTCAAAAGCAACATTTCAGGCCAGATTCTTCTCTGACACTGAGCATCAGATAAGCACAACCCTCATCTACAGATGCATATACTGAACACCCCTCATATAAAGATACTGTGGCACAAAGAAGACTTGGACTTTTATTGTCTTGCTGGTGTTACACCAACTCAAGCCATTACACCCCCACCAGTCCAATTTCAGTTTGCAGTATCTCTTTGCGAAGTCTTGCCAATTCTCTAGTTGTGTAAGTTCTTGTGAGTCTTGTTTATCCTTGTTGGTCTTTTATGTGTTTTCAACCTTTTCTTAGAGCTACAATACGGACAGTGTTAATGTAATCCTCAGGCAGCATTTTACACTCTATTGAATTTTGATACCGTCAGTAAATTCCAATTGCATACGGATGCCAACTTCCTAAAGTAGCTAGATAATATTATGCTATAATAAGGGAGGTTAGATATAAATATAACTTTAGATGTAAATCAGCGGTCTATTAAAGCATGACATGATAAGTAGTGATGATTCTAATCTGTTCTATCATTAGTGCTGGTAATATATAATTTAATTTAATTAAAAAATATATTGTAAATTGTAAATATAGTTAATTCTTCTGTAAATTTATTTGTAAGTTTATTTAACCTTCATGAAAGTAGTCCCCAGTGGCCACTTCTTTGTAACAGTCAGTCAGTTTCTCCCACAGGTTTGACTTCAGGTCTGAGAAGTTTATGCTTTTAACTTCCTTTAAAAAAAACCAAGCTGCATTTATAGAGAGGCGAATATTAGAGGCTTATGAGGGTATAACATTTATAGTTGATGTAACAAAAGCACTGCGGCACAGTGGCTTGGTGGTAAGCACTGTCGCCTTGTACCTCCAGGGTCCGGGTTCGATTGCTTAATGTAAAAATGTATTTGTTTTCAAATTGCTGTGATGTACGTAAGTGCACTAATATCTAGAAGTGCTGTTATACAGTAACTCTTATACTCACTCATACGGTATACAGTACATATAATGACATAGAATTCATAAACAGCTCACAACTACAGTAGAAAAAGTCTACAGTAGCCCTTATAATGCTTGGGAGTACTAGGAGTTGTTATTCCCATATTGCATGCCTGGACCCTGTTTCCTGATTGGCGTCTGAAAACATCTAAATTCATTGCGTTATGACTGCAGGAAACACCAGAAAAAAACTATGAGATTTTTTTTTCAGCTTTGGAATGAAAACACTGTTTTTGTTAACAAAAAAGACTATGATGGACACACACAGTGTTCTTCGTTATTTTCTAAAAAAAACATCCATGCAATACTGAAGCGGAACAACATGTGCCTTCATACAAAGTTCTGAAGAAATGACAACATCTAAAACCAGTGAACTAGATGTGTGTAGTTTTTGTAAATGATTATTTTTTGCTTTTTGCAAACACCACTTTAATTCAGTGCTGAGTCTAATTAGCAGGACTTATGCATCATAGGATAAACATGGAAGCTGAGCGAGAGAGAGAGAGAGAGAGAGAGAGAGAGGTTTTGACTACAGATGGGTGGAGGAGGGTGAGAGAAATGGAGAGGAGAGAAATAAAAGCCACTCATATGTCTTACAGTGCCATGTATACTGAATACAAATCAGAGAGGATGGTCTTTTTTAGCTGGGCGTAGTGTTCTCATTTCCAATGCAAGAACTGTAGAGCAATCAGAAGTCCCTACAGATGAAAGCATGACCGCAATATCTGCTAATGCCACATTTGCAAATCCTCAAGTTCACACACACACACACACACACACACACACACACACACACACACACACACATGGAGAGAGAGAGAGAGAGAGAGAGAAATAAGAAGAGAGCAAAAAAAGAGCGAGAGAGAAAGAGAGGTCTGGCAAAAGACAAAAAGAGAAGCCCAAAAGAGAGAAAGAGAAAAGTATGATCCATGTATATATAGAGAAATATGTATATATGTACAGAGCGTAAGGTTTGGATATAGGAGAGAGAAAAGGAGGTGAAGAGAGGAAAAGAAGGAAAGAAAGGCAGGGAGGGGTGGTGTGATGCTCTGTTTGGCGATGTATAAAAAAAAAAAAAAAAAAAAAAGAGTATTCGCTTGTGAGAGCTCAGCATGAGCTGCTTTGTAGTGCCTGCGCTGATGGAAGGCGAGCCTGGGCCAGGATTAGGCTCTTTTCATCATCCAGTCCCATCTGGTATCAAGACTCTGTTTGTTAGGGCTTCGGTTCTTTAATGTCTCGGCTTGGATTTCACAACGATTCATTCCTATTACAGCTGTGGGGAAAATGTAACTATCCCCCCTCCCTTTTCCAGTGCACACAGTATGATAAAACCACAGAAGATCATGACAGAAAGCATAAGGTGAGGCAGTATTTAGGACGAGTCTGTATTTGAAGCAATGGTAATTAAGAACAACATGGGATGAGGCATAAAAGATGATCATCTCCTGTCTGGCTATCTTTTCGCCTTTTCCTCTTTCCCACTAAATCTGCCAATATATAATACAGTATAGCTTACATTTAAACACACCATTAACATTTCTTGAATGATTTCAGTGTCTGTGTGTGTATATATATATATATATTTTTTTTTTTTTTTTGCAATAAACAGTGTTTAGTAAGGTGTTAGACCACTGTCATATTATCTATATAAATTTACTTTTTATCACCCGCTGAAACTGTACTTGAATTGTAGTTTTCTGACATTCTTTACCTGAAATTCCTTTAAGATAATGCATTTTTTCATATTCACCATAACTCCCTCTGTCTTACTCCTCTTCCAAGTGTACTGTTTCAGTGTCTCTGTAAAGGACAGCCACGCGGAGCACATCTGGACAGGGCTAAGCAACAAGCCAGGGAAGGGTACAGTAATACTCATACAGTATGTCAGGTTACATCAGCAGAAAATCTTATTGCTGTCTTTAAACCATGACTAATACAAAAATGGGAAAACGACAAAAAGCACCGAATTTTTTTTTATTTTTTATTATCACGGATTGGGTTTGCGCACGCACACACACACACACTCACGGGAGACCCATCTAAATGTCTAAAAAAGCCAAAGTTATTATTTTTTGTTTTTGTATAATAGGTCATTATAATCAATGTGTACAGTTCAGCGCAACAATCCTGAAAGTCTGTCCCACCCAAACCTGCTTTGTAAACACATCCCCAAATCTTTATGCTGTAAGTGATCCAATACTTTAGTATTTAAAGTTTAAAGGTCCCATACATTGCTATACTGTATATTATAAGTTAACATAGGCCTCTGTGTATGTGCTGTACATGAGCTAACTGCTAAGCCACACCCCACCAGAGAACTGGACAACTGAGTAACAAATCGGGGGACGGGGATCTTCTTATATGAGGTCACGAAAGGAAGAAACAAACAAAACCCTAAAAGGCTTGTTTATACACTGGCCAGTACAAAAATGGAAAAAGAACATAGGGCGGATAATGTTTTTTTTCTCACGTGTTTGTTTGTACACGCATAATAGAGACTCATCTGAATGTCTAAAAATGACTAAAAAGGAATTTGGCATAATAGCCCCCCCCCCCTCCCCCCCAATAAATTTATATTGCTTCCTGAAATATTCTCTCATATGGTTCCATGGAATTATACCAAACTGCGTTAAGCAAAAAAAAAAAAAAAAAAAAGCGATTCCAGTTGCTTTGAGATGGCTGCCCCGACTTGGCTACACAATAAAGCTTTGTTCATTTTTATAGATTACACTAAGTCACACTGTGTCCTAAACCACATCGGCGAGTCTGCACAGCATTACTGAGGAACTGGATGTGATTTGGAGCAAATATTTATGGATGAGGTTTTGGGACAGCGTAACAAGTTTGACAGTGCTCTGTACAGACAGCACAACAGACTCATAGTAACTATGATGCTGAGACGAGCATGAAACTTCTTTTCCGCTTCTTTCTGTCATCATTTGAGGTCAGCGTCCAGCTTGTGGAGATTTGTAACAGCTGAAAGACTGGGAAAGAGATAAACTCTATACTACAGACAATCTGATCTGCTCCAGTGAAACAGAGGTCTATTACTCCTAGTTAGCTCATCAATCTCATAGCTCTAGAGCACAGCTTAAGTAGCAAACCTTGAGTGCCAAGCATGTCTTGGTTGATTGACTTTATGTGGTCTAATTGGTAAACTGTGAGGTGTTCTAACCAGACAGTATGGTAATGTGTTTGAGTATATCAAGAGGTAAATGGATTGGAACTAGTTTGTTAGTAATGAGTATAATCACGCTTAACATGCCTTGTGTATAACGAATGAAAGGCGAAGATTTATGTATTGTCTTACTCTAACGATAACCAATATCTTGAAGGCAGTATTTTAAAGACACCGGGGAGGAACCGAGCCAGAAGAGCATTGTGGGTTCCAGTAATACCATTGCCATAAGGGTCAATCAGTGTTTTTGTGTCCTTTCTTTAATTACTGTAGTGTTTTTGTTGCCAAAGGTGTTCCAAGAATATCTATATAATTAAAAAAAAAAGTTTTTGTCTCTACATTGGTCAGAACTTGCTCTTTCAATGATGGACCCAAAACCAATTTCTGTCTGAATGTCTGTATTTCCGCATGTCTATTTGTCTGTATGTCTGTCCGGCCAGATTTTGTCACTGCATCACGCAAAACTGGCTAAACAGAATTTAATGAATCTTTGCCGGTCCTTCAGTATTTTCAACCTGCACCAAATGGAATATAAATGTTGGGTAGAAGGGAAATTATGAGCAATTATGTGGCAGATGAGAGACTATGTCTGTTTTGACAGAGTACTGCACATGCATCAAACTGTGGGTGTGTCATAAATCAACAGAATTTGATAAAACTTTGGCATTAGTTAATATTTTCACCACTGAAATAATAGTGCTCAAGTGGTATCAGTGAATTTTAAATTCAATGGAGTCATTTCAAAACAAAACTTAATTTTTATTTTATCTTTATCCATACTTTTTGAAGAAGTACACCTTAGAGTAAATAAGGCGTAAGATACTTAACCTTTGTATTAATAAGTTAGCAGAGAGTTCTGACAGGCAGAAGTGTATGTGGGCTTCAGCCTAAAATAATAATATCTCTGATTACATTTAAGCTGATCAGCTTAATTTTAGCTTTAACCTTTTAACTATTTCTATAAACTCTTCCCCTGTCACTGACGGTGAACATTTATAAACACTAGTACTGTACGCTATTTAAACAAAAGTTTGTGGACAGCTGACTGATGTACCCAGATGTTCTTGTTGAGCATCCCGTTCCAGATTTAACTACTTTCGTTGCTCTAATAATTATTTCTGATCTTCTTGGAAGGCTTTTACAGATTTTGGAGTACTGGCTGTGGGCCTTTCTGTCCGTTCAATCGCAAGACCATTAGCATGAGGTCAAGAACTGCTGCTGGGTGAGAAGGCTTTGAGGGTGCAGTCAGCATTCCAATTCATCCAAAAGGTATTCAGTGGGGGTGAGATCGGGGATCTGTGCAGGTTATTCAAGTTCTTAAATTTCGACTTTCGGCTTTAACAACCTTCCTGACGCTCGATTTGTGCATTATCATGCTGGAACAGGTTTCAAAACCGTTAGTTCCAGTGATGAGAAATGTAATGCTACAGCACACAAAGCCATACAGTTCTATGCACTTATGTGCTTTTGAAGTTTATGCCACAGTTTGGGGAAGGCCCACATATTGGTTTAATGGTCAGGTAGGTTATTTTCACCCTCATTCCATGCTGGTATGGGGGCCAGATGATAGTGGTATAGTAAAGGATCCTGCTGGGCCTCCAGTCCTTTTAGTACTGAGGAATCTCTTCGGTCTCTGTGTTGTCACAAGGCAGCTTTACAGAAACCCAGATGTAGATTTAGATTCCTAATTATCAAGCCAGAAAAGCTCCCTGACATGACATAAAGAAGAAACCTTGAGAGGAACCAGACACTAAAGCAAAGCTTTCTTCTTTTATGTGAATTCAGAAAGTAAGGTTATAAATCGCTTAAATGGCAGTATACATTTGTAGAAGAGTAAAGACAAACAGTAATAAGTGTGTTGATCTGATCTATGTGATCTGGAAAAACACTCCAGTGTTATGGGTCATCTTAATGAAACGGAATATCCTTTGTGTTATAAACAGACATACTAACACTAGCATCTCACTCCAACAAGACCGTGATGATTTGGGTTTGGACGTACATACATACATACATACATACATACATACATACATACATACATACGTACATACATACATACATACATACATACATACATACATACATACACGCATAAGTTAATAAATACATACGGTATACATACGTACATATGTTCATATATACAAACGTACTTACATGAGTTCATACATACAAATACATACATACATATGTTCATACATACATGCATACATACATACATACATAGACAGACATGCATACATACAGTATGTTCATGCATTTAAAAAACATCTTACATAAGTCCATACATATACATACATACATAAGTTCATACATGCATACATTCTTACACACATACATATATACATACCTTCATACACACATACATATGTTCATAAGTTCATACTGTACATATTCATACACACATAAGTAATGTAAATACATACATACATACCACAAACATACTGTATGAATTCATTTGTTTATACATACATGCATGCATACATATTTTCATACATACAAACATACATACTTAAGTTCATACATACATATACATACAAAGGTTCATACCTACATACATACACCATGTGACAAAAGCTCTGACATTTAAATGGAGTTGCCTGAGTGATTGTAATATCGCTGTGGGAGTGACATCTGAGGACGGCTGAATCTGCCTTAAGCACACATGACAGACAGGCAGCGAATTATCTTTGACAGTAATATGCAGGTAAAAGCAGATCTGACAAACAAAATGTTCTTGTTATTGTCACAAACGATTCGTGTGGGTCCTTTTTAATGTCAGAATGACAAGTGCCGGAGCTGTGAGGTCTTTTACGAACACTCTCAAGTGTTGAGATCCTTACAGTTCGTTTAGTACAATGTTCATGAAAATCAGTGTATTTAAAATGGGCTGTATCAAGAGTGATGTGATTGTAGTGAGGACCTGAATGAGGTACTGAAATTGTTTTAATACCAAAATCGGGTTTTAACTTTTGGCACACAAAAGTAAGTGCTTTTATATATATATATATATATATATATATATATATATATATATATACAGGTTAGTTAAACCATATTTACAGTGACATAACTAGGGCAAAAAATGCAACAAATTATATTAGTTATTTATTATTAATAAATATTTCAAAGCATCATGCATATATTTTATTCATTATAATTCTTTTCACATGTTTCTCACTTACTCACTCACTTACTCACTCGCCATCTACCAGGTGGCGACGGGCCTGGACCCTATCCCAGGACATTTAGGGCATGAGGCAGGGTACACCTTGGATGGGGAGTGAGGAGTGATCTAGGGCAATCCATCGCAGAGCACACTCACACACTTATTTACACACATTATGGGCAATTTGGGAATGTGAATTAGCCAAATCCAATCCAAAGCCAATGTCATTGGACTGTGGAAAGAAACCAGAGTACCTGGAGGAAAGCCACCAAGAACATGCAGATTTGTTGTGGTCCAGAGGGTCCCAGGCTCAAACCCCACTATGACCAAGTTGCCCATGTTGAGCAAGGCCCTTAGCCCTGCACTGCTCATGTATAAGCTTGTCTGATACATAATTAAATACATAAAATGAAATGTAATGTATAACTCTACACACAAACCACAAACAGGGTTTGAACCCTGTGTGCTATAGTGCTGACTGCTTCGCCAACTTATGTTTAATTATATGACGTAAAGTTGAAATTTTTGTTTGTTAGCTTTTAAAAACTAAGAAGAAACTGTATCCCTCATGATAATAGTAAGCTTGTAAAGTATTCATTAGTCATGTGAGAGCTCTTGATGTCCAGCCTGAGAATGTACTTCACAACAAGGCTTGTCTTTACTAGCCATGAAACAATGTTTGTCCAACAAGGCCAAGGGTAACATTGACAAAGCTAAAAAGGGTATCAAAGCTACAGTAGTTAGTTAACTAATGAAAAGACGTATATGTGTTCAGACTTTGGGGATGACATTATCAGTTTCTAAAACCAAGATAGAACACAAGGATAGAGGATAGAGAGCACTAAGAAAAATTTATTGTTTAAAATTTTGGGATGAATTTACAATCTACAAACAGATTTACAAAGTTAATATAAAATACAGGATATGCAGAATGTACAATATGAAAGGGTATAAAAGGAAAAGATATGTCTTTGAGGTAGCACATCATGTCTGTGCCCTTAATAGAAAGTTTAGGAGGTCATTAGGTAACATATGATGTTTTTGATTCACTGCCCTCTTGGGCATGAAAGTAGCAAGCTGTACTTTTTGTTGCTGTGGTCACACCATCAAGGTTACAACTTTAAGCCTTTAGTATGTATTTGGCACATAGGAGCCATGAGTGTGGTAGTGTATGCTTCCCCTAATAAATTAAGCTATACTAATTTAATGCATTACAGGCACCCTTCCTAGGTAAGACATACTATAGTACACTGTACTATACCATGAATAAAACAGATATATGTAAACGTATCAAATATATAACTAGGATTGATTATTTCATAATTGTAGGACTCTCTCTTTCTCTCTCTGGAAAATATGTCGGCTCTTTCGAAGCATCAGTCTGGTGAATGTGGCTAACAAACGACTCCTGCCCTGGGCCAGGTCTTTTTCAGTAGGCAAAAATATCAGTCCTTGACTGGACTCAGCGGAAGACAGGACGATTAGAAGGAGTGCCAGGGGGTGGGTGTAGTGATAAAAGATGGACAGTGTAACAAAGGGATGAACCTGTCCAGCTGTCAGACACTGGTGTAGAGATGTCAGGTTTTGTGGTCTTCGATATGTCCATGCTTTTACCTCCCAAACCACCTAGCCTACAAGCATACATCCTGTACTGACAGGAACTCCCGGGATAAATGGGTTTATGCAAAATATCAATTACGTGAAGACTCTGTACAATCCCAGCGGCAGATGAAGAGCACCTCAACAGCCTGCCTGCATCCAATTTACAGAGGTGAGACAAAGACAAAAACGCATTGCCTAGAGTGAGAGCGCTCTTTTGGTGGTTGATGTAAAGAACAACATCTGCCATGAAAAGCAATGTTGCAGGTTCTTTTTCGCTTGATGAGACAAGAAATAGAGGCACTGGAAGGCAGAGTATGAGACTGACAGGGGAAGCTTGACACCTCACATGTTCTCCAGGATCAGCAGCAGGGCTGGTTGTTACAAATAAGGTAAAAATACATGAAAATAAGGTGCAGTTTTTGAGAGAATACAGTAGATGCTATGGGTGCACCATGTTAATCCTAATCATTTAGGACTTGAGTCATCATTGCCAATTTGCAATTGAGAATCCATGATGAGGTTTTTGTCTTACTCTTGTGTTATACTTTTTCTTTTATGCATATCTATTAATACTCCAGCGGAAATATCTTTCAGATAATGCATATTTTTCATACCTTAATTTGTCTTTGTTTTATTCCTCTTCCAAATGCACTGTTTTAGTTTTGTGTAAATGGCCACATACTGTACACTAGTGGAAATCAGGACTGTGCAAGATATTAGGGTCTCTTCTTATATGACATCACAATAGATGGTTAATCTAACTGGCTTGTTTAGAAAGGACAAAAAGCAGAATTTCTTTTTTTACCCTCTTACAACTTTTTTGTTTGTGCACACCTACTGGAGACCCATTTGAAATTTCGAATTCAAAAGTAAATTTTACATAATAGGCACGATATTTTAATAGTAGTAGATTTGCTTTATATCTAAAGTATTTAATGCTCTGGATGGGGAATCCCAGACATGGTGAGAGGTTTAAATAGATCACTGAGCATCGCCGGAGATGTGCGTGTGTGTGGTCAAGAGGAGACTGTAAATAACTGAAGAAAGTCCCACTGGGGAGTGGCAGAGGTTAAATTTGTCATGGTGGTCAACTTAAAGCAATAAAACATCTTTTACGGTCATCGTCACTCAGCAACTATGCCAAAAAGACAGAAATTTACAGTGATCGCCTTTTTCGCTTGGATGCCAAATGAAATGATTTGGAGCCACCAACATTTCCCATTTACTGCTATATAAGTGTTCAAGGTGAATTTTTTTTGCATTGTGTCCAACATACTGTATATAAACCATATATACATATTTCGATCCAAGCCCTTCCAAACACACTTTATTTTCCCAGATCTGCCCATGCAGAGCTGACACTCCGTAATTGCTCCAGGACAGCCCTTTCTGCACGTCAATAGTCTAGCAATCACAGTCCTGTAATAGCATTAGCCCTGGGGTGATCGTCTAATTCCATCTCTATCACACTGTCTGAACGGTCACACCATCTCAATTTGTGCTGGCTGGCGTGATAGCAGGACCAGACAAGAGATAATACTGGGGAACTGAATCAGCAGGCTTGTGAAATAGCCATCGGAGTGTTTCACGCCAGCCATGCAATTGCATTGTTGAAATTCCTAGACTTAAATCTGAATGGTCTGAAAATTGCTTGTCCCATGACTTTCTGTTAGGTTTGACCTTCAAATACAGATAAAGTTTCTGAAATGCTTGAAAAATGAGCATGCCAAGAGAATATGTTCGAACATATGCCCAGACACCCAGATCCCAACATTCAATTCACTTGACAGACACTCAGTATATATTACAGTATTAGATGCATTGGTATATAAATTGTCCACACACAAAGATACAGACAATTGAATAAGCAAAAAGGGAATTGATTGGAAACAAAAACACTTCACTTGTGTAAGAACTGAGCACCGATGAGACACAATTGCAAGACTTTCAGAGTATACTTCGCTTTCGAGTCAAGTTGCAGTGACTTTTTAAACCTTATTGACAAAATGAAATTTCAACACAATGATAATAATTTGTAGTTGTTGTAGAGCCCTTGAAAGCCATTGTCAACTGCACCAGATTTTATCAATGCTAACTAACCAGCTAGCATGTAGCAAGCTAATCTACTTCATTTAAAATCAACTAGCGAATCAATACAGTATAAATAAAATTTTCTATGTTGTGAATGATTGCTTAATATTAAATTGGTTTCTCATTTTAGTATTATTATATGTATTGTTATTAATTTTTACTTGATACAATACCATATTATATAAAAACATAAGGTTTTTTTTTCTCTTGATTTGAACCAAATTTTTATATACAGTGTATGACTTCTCCAAAGTAAATCTAATGATACAATTACGGCTTCAATCTTGACCATTAATCATGCTAGAACTAACAGAATGGTTTTCCAAACAAGGCTAGTATCCGATATCTAATCTGCTTGAAATCCACCCAAGAGTCAATAAAGGTGGGTTTCACATGCTGACAGTCTGTATTTTAGCTTAATGTTTGAAGCGTCAAAGATATCCACCACTGGGGGTCAGTTTTCTTACTGGCTTCCCACCGAGACCCCATGATGGTGAAGCTTGAGGAACAGAGGGGGGAGAAGGAGGGGATGTAAAAGAGATTTACTGTGAATGAATGAAAATTTTAATCGCCTTATGCGCAGGCCCTTCGTCAGGTCCTTATAAGATATTTTCTGTAATTTGGTCCAAAAGGATCTCTGTTGGAGAGGGTAAGAGTATACGACTACACGCAGTGCTAGTTGGACAAAAAGATGGGTTTTCTTTCCAGTGCATCCATTTGCTAAACGGTGGCTACAGTCATCCAAAGGCATTTCAATGCTGCTAATTCTAATTCAATTGAACAGGGCAGAAAAAGAGTCAAAAAATGCAAAAATCACTGTAGAAATAAAACTCAGTTTTTTTTTTATAGCACTGGCATATTAGCATTTTCAGTGCCAGAATTAGCTTGACACAAATGTTAGCAGGTTTGCTATTTTGCTCATTATATATCATTATGTTTCATATTCTTCACACATCTTTGCTCTTATAACCACCTGCTAGAGTTTCATGTTTTCCAAACACTAATCTTATCAAATTTCCGCATTTTCATGTCATATTCCTCAACGATAACCCACAATGGCGAGCCGCAAAGATGGTAGAGATAATCGATGACATTCAGTCCAGTCAACATTAAGGCGACCCCCTACCTGGCCCCGTCTCGTTTCTTTCTCCGCCTCGTTTTCATTCCGAAATGGATCGTGTCAGTCCATTAGCCGTCCCTCTCCTGCATCCGATGATGATCTGTAGGTGGTCTTGGACCAGGGCGTCGTCCTTGGCATTGTGTGTATCTGGAAAATGCGTGTCCCCCCCAACACTTTGCGCTCACGCTGCAGTTTAAGCTCCCGTCATCCGATTGGACAGTCGACCGCAAGTCTTCATCAGCAGAACATCCCTGTTGTCATGACAACTTGCCAATATGCCTCCCATCCAAAGACAAATGAATAAATAATGTTTGATATTTTTTCTTAAGACTTCAGATTAAACTTTCTTGCCTTGCTCTATGCTAACCTGAACACACTGCAAGTAGCATTAAGACAACCTTAGCAACCACGCTGGGCTGTTAGCCATCTGCTGCTTCCAGCTTATTCGCTCCAATTCATCGCATCACAGGAAGGAAAATCGGCTTAAAATGACACATATCATGACAGTTATGCTTTATACACATTGGGATGAAAAACGGAAAGCTACGTTTTTTTTTTTAAAGCGGTAATCCTATTCCTTCTGAAAGACTGCATACATAATCATGATTGCGAGCGGCTAGCTGTGTTGGCTAAGTTGGCTCTGGTTAAGAAACAAAGCCAGAATGCTATCAATAATCAGATCATGCTATTGTCCATGTCAGGTCATCTTGGATCAACAAGGCTACTGAAAAGTTCCATGTACTAGTTTCTTGGTTCTGCCTCAGTTTTGGGACAAAACAAGGACTTAGACATGAAAAAAAAAAAAACATGAGAAGTGAAGTAAGAAAGAGGGGGAACCAAAAAAGGAGGAGCTTGAAGAAGAAAGGGAAAGAATTATCTCTGTGTCAGCCGTGTTCTCCCGTCACGAGCAGATGTACGCTTCCACACAGAGACTCCTGCTGTGTACCGAGCTGGCCCCATGGTGGGTGTTAGCGGCAGCCCTTTCCATACTCGGTTCCCCTGGACTCCTGATGCTCTAACCCCAGCCGCCGCAGCTCTTCTTGACACCTCCCCTCTCCCCTCAGGCCTCAAAGCGTTCTGGGATGCTGGGCCCAGTCTCTAGCCTTTTAATGCTAATCCTAGGGCATTGTCCTTCCATGGCACCCTACCTGGCACTGTAGAGAGCGGCGAGACTGCGGGGTGTCATAGGGCATCAATGATAGCGAGTGATTAATGTGAAGAGAAACCATGCTGAAGTCTGGACGACCCCCAGTGTCTGATGGTAGAGGCCCTGGTCAAAATTGTGACAATATAAAAAGAAAAGAAACAAAATAAATCAGACAACCAATGGCGGACTATGTTTTATGTTGTGCTGTGAAATATTTTACCGAAGTTGTAAGGTGTTTCTTGATGAAAGTAAATGGTGAATAATACTTGAATGGAGTATATATTTAAAATTCACTTGCAAATTTTCAACATTGACATTTTTTCAATCTGGGAAAATCGGCAGAAAACTGTCTAATTAAACACAAAAAAGTACTCTATATTCACTTTGCAATGCACTCACACTAAGATCAGATATTTAATCCAAAATAACTGAAATCTTTGCTAATTAGAAAAAAAAAAAAAAAACACAATCGACTTTCTTCAAGATTGCTTAATATTCCCTGGATAAATTAGTAAAAATAGGAAAGAGTGAATGTGGTTGGATGTTCTGCCCAAACCAAACCAATTGCAAAACATAAACTAAACCTTTGTAACTTTAATGTTTATTGAGTTATGTTATTTCTAATCAACAAATTTCTGAACCTAAGGAGTTTAACCAGTACAAGTCAACGGTTTAAACACAAATTTGGATTTATTTTCAACATTCTAGAACAATACTGGAGATTTTGAAACTATATGGAATGACACATATGGCATTAGGTAATTAAATGACATCAACAGCAACAGCCAGTCGTTATTTTAGGATATGAAGGTCAGCTGTTCTGGAATAGTTCTTGCAAGAACAGTACTGTGTCAAGTTCATCTGCAAAACCCTTCAAGCACCATGATGAAACTGTCTCTCATAAAGACCTTCCCAGAAAAGCAAGACCAAAAGTTAGCACTGCTGCAGAAGAGGCGTTAGCGGCCACAGAAATCTCCAATTAACAGCTCAGATTAGCGCTGTTATACTGTAAAAGCTTTACAGAGCATACAGTAAGTAGCAGACACATCTCAATATCAACTGTTCAAAGGCGATTATTGCATATTTTTGGATGAATTTAGCATTGTTAAACAATGTTAAAAGAAATAAAAATCAGGAAAGTTAATGGAATCAGACAGCGTGTTCAAACTTTTTACTGGAAGTGTAAGTTAAAGTGAAAAACTTCATACAGTAACTTACAAGTTAACATATAGGTCTCAGAGGGTTGCCAAGTGTCTGTTAATGCTCTAGCTAAAATACACCTCAGAAAATGCTTTTTCATACATTTGACATTTGACAGTAGTAAATGAGCTACTATTCAGCAACACCCACCAGAAAAGTGCAGACCTAAGCAACAACCCGGGATAGCTGCCCCTCTTATATGAGGTCACAACGGAGAGAAAAAAAAACAAATACGAAAACAAAAAAGGACAAAAGGATTTCTTTTCTCACATTTTTTTCGTACTCAACCTCACTGGAGACACATCTGAATGCCTAAAAATAATAAACCAATGAAAAATAAAGGTGACCTTTAAACTTTAAAGTACTGATAAACAGTAATTATCGTTAAATAAATGAGTTGTGATATGGACATTAAACAGGATTAGTGTTTTCAAAGATTGTGGATGAAACAGGCATTATTTTATACGTACATACATTCGTATTTACAGTAGGTACCGGTTTATATTGATCAGGGTTATGGGGGACTTATGGGAGTCTATCCCTGGAACACTGTGTTTGAGATGGGACACATCACATACAGTATAGGGGCATCAGTCCATATGGATGGTACCATGTGCTGCGAGGTTGCTGTGGTACCTGTTGCAATTATTAGATATATTTTAAATATAAACAAAACCTTTACATTTGATGCCATTTAGTTGAATTAATATTCGTGCAGGGTATGGCTATGTGAGCACTCTTAACCAGAGCCTAAACCACTTCTGACCTGGATCTGTGTCACACTTTATATTCTACATATTATATGCTGCTATAATGGTAATGGACCACCATTTGAGAGTATATAATATGTATCATGTATCACAACATGGTTTCCAGGACAAAGTTTTGTGACTCCTCCACAGTTCCTCAGAACGCCCCTCCAGTCCTTTAGTATAGCAGAAGCGTTTAGAGTTTTACTTCAGAGTCTCTGCTTTAGCCTCCAGGGTGATGCAAAATAAGACTTCAAAGCACACTGAAATAGTTCTGACACACACTCACTTCCTCATGTTACACAGCCTAAGTGGGATTGCATGACTGTAACCTGCGTCAGACAATCAGAAGCTTGTTACCGGTTCAAAATGTGAGCGAGATTCGTAAGATGATGACGTGATGACGTGATCTATCGGGAATCGATTAAGACATCTTGGCACGCATGTGGTGTTATCTTGTACAGTGTTCCCCATGCCAAACATGTTGTAATGTGGATAAAATGAAAAGTCTTCTGGGAGACGGTTAAATTTGGAACTAAGACGTTGCACTTGCTGACAAACACACTGTGGAGCTGTAACTGATGAATATTAAGTGTTCTTGGCAAGCACGGTAACTCTGGGGGTGTAGTGTTTGTGACTGGGAACACAGACTCACACAGAAAAATCTATCATAACCGCCAAATTCTTGCTAGTTAAACGTACAGGGTTGCCAGGTCTCTGTAAAAGTTCCAGCTCAAATACAGTACATCTCAGAAATCACACACAGCACTATTAAGAGCACAGGGATTAGTAAAGGTAGACACATTTTTCTTGGTTTTCTGAGTTATTGCATGGGAACCCTTTACTGTGGTCTGGCATGCATTTCTGCTTCGCTCTATTTGCATTAAAGCTTTTTATCATCACCTGGTACAGGCATTATCCCCTTCTCAACTTCTCTTTCTCTATTCCAAACAACTCTAAGCAATACAATATGTCTTTTAACATAAATATCTTGATGAAAACTGGTGATATTGTACTGAACTGGTGTAATTTATGAACCTGGGTTTATGAAAGTATTATTTGCTTTTAGACAAAATCTTGGTGGACTTGCTATCCATCCTTCCATCTAGAAACCTCTGCAGTCCAACTAGGGAGCGTGGAGGCCAATGGTGATTACCACTTTATTTATTCCTATTTTATGACCATGGTAAGACCTTTGATCAATATTCAAACACGCATTCACACTACGGCAATTTAGGAACACCAATTAGTCTAATCTGCATGTTTTTAGACTGTGAGAGGAAACCGGAGGTTACCCAGAGGAAACCCACCAAGCACGGGGAGGACATGCATGCACACCGCGAGGCAGGAATCGAACCCAGACCCTGGAGGTGCAAGGCAACAGTAATCATTAAGCCACCATCCTGCCATATAGATCATATAGATAGATAGATAGATAGATAGATAGATAGATAGATAGATAGATAGATGTAATTTTATAAATACAATAAAGTGTCACTGTGTTCACATTTTCACATTAAGGACTTGAACGAAATTTTAAGCAATCCCTCTCTCACCCACTCATCATCATTAATCCTGTCCTCAGGGCTGCGGGGGGCTTGGAGCCTATCCCAGGAAACTTAGGGCACTGGGTACACCCTGGACAGGGCGCCAATCTATCGCAGGGCACACAGACATACACACACTACAGGCAATTTGAGAACACCAATTAACCTAACCTACATGGACTGTCGGAGGAAACCAGAGTACCTGGAGGAAACCCACCAAGCACGGGGAGAACATGCAAACTTCATGCAGACAAAGACTGGAATAGAGCCTGGCCATGAATCGAACACAGACCCTGGAGATGCAAGGCGACAGTGCTAGCCACTACACCACCGTGCCTCTTAAGCAACCCAAATTTGGATTAGCTATTCAAAAGAAATGGCACCCTATAAGAGACAGAAGTATTAGGCTGTGTCTATATTAGCCGATGTTTGGCATGAAAGTTTCAGTGCATGACATCATTACAAGCTACTATTTCCTCATTTTGTTTTCACACTTTTATTTATTTATTTTTAAATAGTTTTCAGCTCCTTGTCCTTTTATGGAATTTTGTGGGTTTGGCTGAATGCAAATGATCTGTGCCAGAAACCTGCTTGGTTATTTACGGGTGGCTGCCATTTCTTAACATACACACATGAGTACGAAGAAAAACATCATGACGTAAAACTTACAGAAACGTTTCTTTTTTTTTTTGTTTACTTTTACCTACAAAAACATTTATGTGGTTTTAGTAGAACATTCATAAATCAGGCCTGTAAAAATGAATTAATAAACCCTGTTTCAAAAGTCATATTGATATTCAAAAAAAATAAAATTTGTTTCTGTGTGTGTGTGTGTGTGTGTGTGTGTGTGTGTGCATGCTTTAAAACAAAGACATTAGCCGGTATTCTGTCAGAAATATGCTGGTTAAAGCAGTAAAACTAATTCAGATTCCAGTCAGAATTAAATCTGAATCAATGCCTGTGGGACTGTGTGTGAGAAATGCTAATATGAGACTATGAGAAACACCCGTTGAGGTTAGGGTCATATGTTAGAAAACCAGTTAATTTACTGATGCTTATTAAAATTCACTGTCAGCACTCTAACAAAACACAAATCTAAAAGATTGATGCATGTATCTTAATAAAAGAGAATTACTGTCGATACACAACAAGATCAAGTCATGTAAAATCAAAGGGCCACACGTTATACCGCATCATCATTAGCGTTAATTTAGAGATGTAGTTATATGATGCTGAGTATTAGGGAAGAAGCTGGCATGAAATGCTGCTTTGGACAGGTATTGAAATTAAAAATTAAGTGGTGTTCAAGCCAAACCAGGACTTTAGATTGTCTCAATATAATCTCCTGCTACGCAAATACACTTATACCAGCGTTTTCCTTGTGCTTAAATACCATCAAAGTACAAAGTTTTCGCAGTTACCCAGAGACATGATCGGTCTGAATGCTTCATGTCGGAAACACTGGCCTCCCAGGAGCTCCAAACATGTGGAAACGGCTTGGAGCGAGGTCAGGACTGTACAAAGGATATGGCATTCACTTCCCCATGTTACACAATTCAACACAATTCTTCAATTGAAGCAAAGAGCCATTAAAGGAGCTCCTAAAAGGGGCAGGCGGTCCAATCCTGGATCCTGTGTACTGGAAAATGAAGCGGGTGTTTCTTCATCCCAGTCCCAAGTTGACATGGACGCCCCTTGTATTCTCTCATCATTATCAGTGATATTCTTTATACCCTGATAATATATAAGCCAGCTAATAGAAACACAAAGCTTGCAGATGATCGTAGAAAAAACACCACTTCTATCTGGTAGAAGCTGACAACAAGGAATACGAATGTGAGCTCAAAACGCTAATATCGCATATCATTTGAGAAGAAAAACGTGAAGTCATTGCATTCTTTGCTTAATCAAATGTATTGGGTCAGGAAACAACCCTGAACTTTAGGGTGTAGTCATCCTCCAGGTCTGTGAGTGGAATGCATGCCTTAAACTCCTGGCCCTACATGATGGCCTCTCATTCGCCTTTTCCCGTTAAGCATGATGTTTTCTTTATCTTATCCCGTCCACATCACGTCTCAATTAACAAAAACGGCCCATGATGCTGATTTCTGTTATTGGACCGACTCATATAGTCTCACTAATTCTGGCCCTAAACCTGGTGTATAATGAAAAGAGTGCAGCTAACCAAATTTCTTTGTGAAGATAGTCTTCAAAAGGTCAAGATGAAACATGAAGATCTACTCGAAAGGTGGATTACTTCTATGATCAGAAAAAGAGAAAAAAAAAAAATCAAAACAGGATGCTTTTGCAATAACGCAGGAAAAAATATGAGTGGATGTTTGCAATTCGGTTTGGCAGTGTAGTGCGTCTGAAAACAATTTGCCTCCAGATGGAACAAATAAGCTTCAAATGTTGTATGGCAAAAGAATTCGTCCTTCCTCCGCTCTTTGGGTGTGTGCTTACTGTCAGAATTTCCCGTGCTTGTCAGTTTCTCCTCGGATTTGGTATGTGTAACACTGACAAAAAATGCAAATATCCACCATGGCAAAAAAAAAAAGGTTTAAAATTTTCTGCATGAAGACAGTGTGACCTTTTCTCTCACCCCTCGACAGGTTTTGAGTGTTAGATTCCAGGAATGTACCGTGTTTATTCAATCTCTGTCCTTCACTCTCCGATCTTGTCTGCCTCAACGATCTTGCTAGCAAGCTGGGTGGAAGTGAAGAACAGCTGTGATAATTATTCAAGCATGCATCGTTTTTCATTTCGGTCAGTGGTCCTGCTATCAGGGTTTGCAGGAATGAATGCTTGCCAGTAGCGTCCAGTTTGGCCGAGCTGGGTAACACATGCATGTAGACATGTCAGTCCAAAAGGTAGACATGTTGCTGTATATTAGCGTCACTTCAAAAAATTGTTCAGGTAAGAAGATGAATAGAGAAGAACTATGTGTAAGTTGTAAACTAAGTGCTACAGTATGTAGACAAAATGAGTGCTATTCAATTACAGCTGCTTTTAGGGTACAATGTTAGACACTTATATAATGGATGAGCCCGTTATGTATTTATTGTACTTGTATTTATTTTGCCCATTTTTTGTGTGGCGGCCAAGTAGTTAGCACTGTCCAGGGTTCAGGTTAAATTTTGTGTGCATAGAGTTTGCATTTTCTCCCTGTGCTTGGTGGGTTTCCTCAGGGTACTCCGTTTTCCTCTGACAGTCCAGAGACATGCAGATTAGCCTAACTGGCGTTCCCAAATTGCCAGATAACAATGTATGTCAAGAACCTTTAGTCAGTTACGTAAAGTTGAACCTTTATTCGCCACACATAAATTATTGCACAGCGAAATTCTTTTTCTGAATTAAGGGCCCTCAAGGCAGGGTTAAGGGCCTTGAGGGCCCAACAGTGGCAACCTGGCTGAACTGGGGTTTAAACTGCCAACCTTCTGATCCGTTACTCAGAGCCTTAACACCCTGAGCCACCACGGCCCCATCATTATATTGTAATATCATTGGACATTAACGATTTTTATCAAACTCCAACTTTTGAGAACATTCGACTGGCTGAATTCACAAAATGGCGATATTTAAACGATCTAATAAGGTAAGATTTAATGTTTCACTATCATTAAAATAAAACTGAAGCATTGTTTTAACAGAATATCAGCATAATTTGTATTCTGTTATTAAGCATGTCCTTTAAAGATGTATTTTCTCTCTACCTTGCTCTCCATCTGTCACTCTGCTAACTCTGCTAAAAAATCTACCTAATTTAAGCTATAAGGAAACAATAAGGTAACACAAATACTAACTTAACACCACGAGAAGCTTAATAACATTAATAAAAACAGAGGTAGGCAGGCACCTGCTTGGGCCCACAGGCCATTAGGGGGGCCCCTGACAACCGTATTTATTATTTATAAGATAATGCTAGTTAGAGAGGCCCTCTGCAAGTTTTTACTTCGTTTCCCAACAAACTGGAGAATCGCCTCAACCCATGTCCATAGCCCTTTAACATCCGCATGAACTCTAAATTACCTGGCGTAACACAAGTACACATGGTGTATATTAAATTTTTATTGTCTTTAAGTAACCATTTAATATTTATTTTATGATGATGCTGCCTGAGATAAAATGGTCACTACACAAGCACCAGTGATCACCGAAAAAGGGACGAGGATTAGCCTTGTCCTCCCCCTAAACAGCTGATAAACAAAGATGTCTTTTCTTTTTGTCAGTGGGTAACTGATAAGGTAAGTGTCTCCCAGGGCTTTGACCTCATACGTTGTGGCATTCCCCAGGCACAACAACTGTCTGGCATTTACATCGGGTCTGACGTCACACACAAGAGCTCCATGGTCTATAGCATCTATAGCTTTACAAACCATGGAGTCAAAAAATACTGAAGCAGTGCTGATTTTAAAGTGGCTGTCTTTAATGGACTCCAGTTTTTTTTTTTTTTTTTTAACCAATTAATTGACCAATGTGTTATTCACTGCTTTAAGTTTAAAACACACAACTTATCTGTTCATAACCTTCATTTTATCCACATTAATGTTGATGCATATAAAAAGTAACCATTGTCATCATTCAGTTATTTAATTTGCATATCCTTTTTGATAAAAGCATTTCATGTAGCTGGACATTCGGAATTTTCCCTAAATGCCATTGGTCTGTGCAAACACATAGCAAAATATTAAAATATTTATAATAATTATATAATATTGTTAGATATTTTTAAAGAATAAGAAATGTTTATTTCAATTCACCAGTGAAGTAAAGGCCATTGATTTGTTTTTGCCAGAGAGCCTAAAGCAATGCATCCAGAGAGATGGAGAACTTGTGAAACTCTGAATAGATGTGAGAGGATCTCAGGACTGAACACTGACCCAAGAACTGTGCGATGGCAGTGACAGCTGCTGCACCACAACTGACTTGTGGTCCTATATTAAAACACGTTGCATCAACCTGTTTAGGACGTAGTCCATACATGTGGGTTTTTTGATGATGTAATCATTGTACATGGTATATTTGTTTGGAGATAGAGTGCTGCAAAAATGTATTTTTTCTCCTTCCTGAATGTATATATATTTTTTCATATTTGCCACAATTAAAGGATTGAGATGACCTTAAACAGGCCGTTCATGCTTGAAAACCCTCCAGTGTGACTGAATTAAAGCAATTCTGCAAAGAAGAGTGGGCAAAAATTCTCAGTGCCAGTTATGGCAATAGAGTGGCACAACCACTTATTATGTTCAGGGGCACTTTTTTACAAGGCCCAATAGGTTTATATCTCTTTTAAGTTGTGCAATATTAAAATTTGTTTCATGATCTGAATCATTTAAGTGTGATAAATCAAGAAGAGGGACAATACTTTTTCATGTCACTGTATGGTTCTTATACTTATTCAAGAAAATTCATCCGATATATTCATGTATTCCAATGGTTTATGATAAACATAAGAGAAGAGTGTTTTAATCCTGTAAAGTTGTTGTCCTTACTTAAACCTGGCTACAATAAACTAAGTATTCTGTGACACAAATTACCGCAAAATGAGTTGATTCAATTTCAACAAATTGAGCTTCACTTGAGCAACAACACTCACCAGGTCTAACACGGGTCATTCAGCTGTCACTCAAATCAAGCAATTTTAAATGCTCATATCATCCACACATCCATCTTTCAACTGGAGAACACTTTTTCCATCTTCCTTCTCTTTCGTCAGCATACCAACTGCTAACCAAGCTCAAGAAATAATGAATAGCGTTCTATGAAGTTTATGACGTCATTAGCAGCATGGTACAGTATGCCTCGGGGCAGTTGGCGAGGTATGCAATTTGTGTATAGAAAGGTCTAGGGCTGGCTTCCTTTCTCTTCCTTCAAACATCTAGCCGCCCTCTTGCTCTAATAAACAGGAAACGTCATCATCAGCAGTGTGACTTATAGAGAGCAGAGGAAGCCCTATGGAATAATTGACTAATGACAGGCTGAGCATGTGTGTGTGTGTGATGGTTTTGTGGAATGCTTTGAAGTGGTCTTCACGTACAGTCACTTACTGTAATTTACTGTCTTCTGTGAGTCATAATTTGTAAATGCCAATGCCAGGAACTGCTGACCGCGTCCTATTATGCTTCCAAACGCTGCACTGGACACTGGACAAAGGTCCCGTTCCAAGCCTCTCAAATGGCGTGCTGTCTCTGCCGTTGCTTGTCGTGAGAGGCGAGGCAGTGTAGGAGGCAATGTGATGGCATCACCGTGTCTCAAAGCGCCACGCATGGCAATCGATGAAAGGTAAAATTTACTGAAACAAATTTTAGATGCTTTTCATTTAGTCTTCAAAAGCCAGGATTCATGACACCTGATTAATTAGTGATGACGGCTGAGCCACGCTGTTCCTCCCTAATTTCTTCAGAAAAGCATGAAGTCTTGCATGTTTGTGAAGAAATGTTGCTTGTCATATTGGCAAGAACATTTTGAAAAAAAAAATCTTTTTTTTTTTTTTTTACCTTTAATATGTTGTGTATTCTGAGCTGGATTGTGAGATGGGTTTATCAACATGATCAAATTCCATAGTGAGATAAATTACACTCAATGAGTCGAGGTAGTTTCCGTAATCGATCTGTGTCGCCTCAAATCTGGGGTTAATGAGAAATCCAGGGAACATCACTTAATATCGCTAACCAAAGCTTATCTAGCTTTCAGTGTTACCACATTTTGGTTTGTGGGACTGTTATTTCCTATTGCTTGTGGCTCAAAACATAACCTAGGGAACTAAATTTTTTTTATAAAAATACATGATTATTTTCAAAAACATATAAAATTAATGATGCAAGACAAGTAACAGCTTGACTGGGCAGATCGCTCACATGTAGGATTTTTCTTTCTACTTTTTTTCACTTTTACTTGAGATAATATGGACGCTGTGATAATGTGTGAGTCCTTTTTTTTTTTTTTTTTTTTTTTTAAGCAACACTACAATTTCTATCAGCTTAGGGTTATAGATACTCTTCTTGTGTGTCTTCAAGAAAGGATAAAATTTTTGGTCATATCATACACTACGTCATATCTTACGGAGGAATACATAGTAAAAAAATTAGACAAACAAACAAAAATATTTTGCAAAACCCCTGGTGGCACATATACTGTAATACCTGGTCTTTTGAAGTGTACTAAAATGCGATCTAATCCCTGCGTAGGTTTCTGACTAATCGTAGATGAGACAGACCTTTTGTTACCAGTCATAAGGCAGAAGATGTTTTTATTTCTTTATCTCACAAAAGATACAGACAGAGGCTGTCATAATTATCATCTATAAATCACTTAATTTTACATGTGGTTTAGACTGACAGATAATAATTATTAATAATTATATATAATTATTGATAATTATATATTATTATTATATAATTCTTATTATTATATAAATATCATAATAATTAATAATTAACAAATATCGTACCAAACTCGTAAATAAAATCAATAATTTGAGTCCCGGTTCTGCACACTAGGTTTCTAATCAAACATAAACAAGACTGAATTCATGCAACACATCATAAGGCGAAAGGCCGGGATTTAAAGAGGCTTGCTGACAATTCCACTTTTTGTTGTGAGATATTACTGACGGCATGGAGGCATAATGGTTGGCACTGTTGCCTCGCACCTCCAGGGGTTCGGTTCCTATCGACAATCTAGAAAACCTGTACTAAAGTAAAACCCTTTAATATGTTTAATTGTTTTTAAAATTGTAACACTAACTATAATATAATAAATATAATAGATAATAGGAAAGCCACTTTTTGTTTGTATTAAATACCAAAGTGGATTAATACATAAGAATGTGATTTGTGGCCCATCCTGTTTTAAATAGTCAGTTTCAAAAACAGAGTACAACACAAAATTATATCGTCCCGACTATTTACTTGAACGAATGATTAGTGTTAGTTTTTGAGAATGTGCATAAACGACAAACCACATGAGCACAGTATATGTGTGGCACTGATTCTATGTAAAAGAAAGTCTAATCCTAGAGAAATTTTAATCAAATCTCAATTTGCAATCAAAAGGCCATTTTAAATTATTCCTATTTCACCTATTTGACAAACCAACATATGGTTTATATATAACATATGGTAATAGTTTATCCACAATTTAATGTTATGCTAACAAAAGAGGGAAAGTTATTCTTGCCAGCAGAAGGCCCTGTCAGTAGGCAGCACGGTGGTGTAGTGGTTAGTACTATTGCCTTGCTCCTCTAGGGTCTGGGTTCGATTCCTGTCTCCGTTTGCATGTTCTCCTTGTGCTAGGTGGGTTTCTCATTGTGAATAAGTGTGTGTGCCCTGTAATGAGTTGACACCCTGTTCAGGGTGTACCTTGCCTTTACCCTAAGCCTCCTGAGATTGGCTTCAGGCCCCCATGACCCTGAATACAGGATGTAGTGGTATAGACGTAGGTATTAGGTAGCATTATCAGAAAACCAAATAAGAACCATTAATAAACATGGCTTTTTCATGGGTTCCTTTTGATAATCTGCTACTCATATTTGATTTGGCCAGGTTTTTATGCTTTATGGTTTTTCTAATTCAATCCTCGAATCTTATCCAATTTGTGCAGCCCTGCGGCTGGGGTTCCCTCTTAGCGACTCAAACCTCCAGCTTCAGCGTAAAAACAGATAGTAAAAAATGTAAAAGTAAAGTATAAGTTAACACAGAAAAAAATGTCTCTTTTTTTATACCAGTTTTACCAGGGTTTATACCACCTAATTTTTTTTATTAATATTTTCTTTAAATTGATTTATTCATTATCGCCATCTAGAGATTGCTTGGAAATAAAGTTAAATTCATATAATGTAGAATGTCACAAAATTGTGATTTTGTACATTATAAAGTTTTGATTTAAAATGTGTGAACAAGTCCTAAGTTTCCATGTGTGGTGAAAACATCAGTGTATCCATAAATAATCTCATTGTGCATTGCAGTTCAACAAGAATATACAAGATAATAGTATAATAGAGTTAACAGAATGTTTACCAGATGTTCATTGCAAACATGAACACCAGAAAAGTGTAATTTTACATGGAGGTCCAAACTACAATCCTGTACAAACAACAGGATGTTGCTTGAATACTACATGCAGAGACGTGATACTTTTACAAAATATCCAAATACAGTACGCCCATACCGTCATGCATGACATGCACATGCATCTACATTCATCTGTAGTATTTTATAATGAGAATTTTGCAAACAGATTATGGAGGGTGGGAATTACAATAACATCATTGGTTTGTTCTTGTAACATGGTTTCTCGAAACCTGTATCCATGCATCTTTCCCAGAAAAAATGTTAAATGTGTAATGTACAGTAAGGAGATTTTAGAAGTTAAGTCAAATTGGCTTTTATTGTCATTCCAACCATATACATTTCAGTACACAGTGAAACGAAACAATGTTCCTCCAGGACCAAGGTGCTACATACATGCCACAACATAAATTAACAACACACTTTACCAGAACCAGCTAGCTAAGAGACCTAATTAGCTGACTAGCTCAGGGATACCATTGATTATCAATTACTGCACCCATGCAATCAAACACCCATACATCCCATGGGTGCTCGATTGGATTGGGATCTGGGGAGTTCGGTTGGTGGCCTTGAACTCTTTGGCTGCTAGGGTGCATATAAAGTGGGCTGTGGTCCACTGGGTGCTCTGGTGCCTTTCTATTTTGGTGATCATTGACTTGACTTTATATGTGCTTTAATGGCTTTTATGTGAGATTGTACTGGACTGGGCGGGCTGGTCTGTGTTCCCCACAGGCATAGATGATCCTTGGGTGCTTGGCACCAGTTTAGTTAAATATATAGTAATTGATAATCAATGGTAATGAGTTATGTTATGGTTAATTGGTCTATATGGACATACAAAGAACAATCTCTGTCCTAAAGCTAATAGTTTAAGAATGATATGGATTTTAGCCTTATACTTCATATACTCAGTGTCTAACCATATACTGAATTCTTACATTTTTCCTTCATGATAAAAGCGTATTAGCAGACACAACAGACTTAACATCTTGATAGCATCTCTGTACAATCTGCAAATAAAAACACTAAACTATTTACAAGTAATGTGACTCCATGTACTGGTACTCTGTGTCTGTGTGTGTGTGTGTGTGTGTGTGTGTGTGTGTGTGTGTGTGTGTGTGTGTGTGTGTGTGTGTGTGCCCTGTGATGGATAAGCACCCATTTGAGGATGCACCTTGCTTCATACCATAAGTTTTTTGGGATAGGCTCCGGGGCACCCCCAACCCATATAAAAGATAAAGCAGAATAGACACTGGGGCGGCACGGTGGTGTAGTGGTTAGCACTGTCGCCCTGCACTTCCTGGGGTCCAGGTTTGATTCTCGGCCAGGCTCTATTCCAGTCTCTGTGTGCGTGGAGTTTGCCTGTTCTCCCTGTGCTTTGTGGGTTTTCCCCAGGTACTCCAGTTTCCTCCCAAAGATATTCAGGTTAGTCTAATTGGCATTCCCATAGTGTGTGAATGAGTGTGTGTGTGCCCTGCGATGGATTGGCACCCTGTCCAGGGTGTACACTTTTGCCGTAAGACTCCTGGCTCCAGGACCCTGTTACTCTGAATACAGGATAAAACAGTATAGAAGATGAGTAAGAGTGAATGACAATGGATTGAGAGGTGGGATTAGGTGGCATAATATTGTATCTGATTTGATTTGTTAAAGACAAAAAAACATAAAATACATTCATATACGTTATTGCAGCGTTACAGGGCATTTGGACCTAGCTTTGGAATGCATATTTGAATAATGGCTTTATTTTAATCTTGCACTCCAGCAAAAATCTCATGACAAATTAAATTTGATATTTTCACTGCAGAGCTACAACATTGGTTTAAGTTTTATGTTGCAGAGAAGAGTTTACACAGGTTTACCACAGAACTATAGATTTAGTATTGACTTGCAATAAACAACTAGTTAAATATATATAATTAACTAGTTAAAATTCGGATAATGCAGTATCTTACCTACAGACTTCTAGATAGAACTTATTGGTTATTTATTTATTTATGTATTTGAGTGACAGTTACAGGAAACAAGACAGTGAGTGTTTGTTCTCTTTTTCTGTAGTGTTCGTAATTTATTTGGTCTCTCTCATGTTTGCCATCAAAGACTCAAAGATTGTTTATGTCCTCTGTAATTATTAATCTTCCTCGTGACGCAACTCCCCTCAGGGCTGAGATGGACACAAAGCCTGTCTGACTCTCTGATGTGGAAAAAACAAAATGTATGAAATGTCTGAAAAGAGCAAAATGATAAAGAAATTGTTTTTTTTTTTAAGTCAGACCTGCTTGTGACAGCAGAAGAGATAAACTGGGGTGGAGGGGGAATGGAATTGTTTGTTGCAGATCTCATCATCTTGCCAAAGTTGAGGCAACTGGGCACGTATTCCATTCTGATGTGATACGTGTAAGCCAGTTGTAGCTGTTCCAAAGTGAAAAAAAAAAACACAACTATTATAAATGGCCATTCATAAAGAGACCAGTCATACGCTGTGAATAGAAAATTGTGCAGGGAATTGAATGAGTTATTGTTGGTTACATTTTAAGTGCAACTTGTACAGGTGGGTGTAAGGATGATCAAAAATAACAAGTAAAAACATCTCTCACATTCTCTCCCTACATCACATATCCTAAAGGCTGTCCCTGGAGACTAGGGAGCACAAGGCAGGATACTCCCTGGATGGGGTGTCAGTCCATCGCAGTGCCTAACAGTGTTGGGGGACGTTACTTTTTAAAGTAACTAATTACATTACAAAATGACTGTCTTTAAAAAGTAATCAGTTACATTACAGCATTACTTTCTGATGAAAGTAACCAGTTAAAGTACTTCTCTATTGCAGGAAATGAAAACTTCTTTGTGATTCCTCATGCATGTTGTTTTAGTCAAGACCTTTCTTATTCTACCATCATCACTCAGTGAAGTTTGGCCCATAATCTGTTAACTACTAATAGCCCTATCTCACCTACACAGTTTCGCGCGATGGCCATAATTACATCATGATTCACCGCGAGTTTAGGCGCTGTGATTAGATTTTTATCTTTCTGCACGTCGGTCCTCGCATAGTCAAACCGCATAAGTGATATAGGGGTATAACAGCAGGAATAACAGAGGGGGGCGTGTTATTGGAGGCGGGGCTTGTAGGATGACTTTCACACACACACACACTAAGGGATTGGAAATGACTGCCGTCTGGCTCATGGATTACATAAATCGTCTACATAACAGATTACATTTTTAAAAAAGTAACGAAATAACTACTGCGGACATAACGTGTTAGATTACTCGTTACATCAAAAAGTAATTCAAGTACTCTAACGCATTACTTTGTTACTTTGTAATGCGTTACACCCAACACTGGTGCCTAAGCGCACACACTCACTGACACTCAGTCAAGCAATTACAAGCAATTTGAACACACCAATTAGCATAATCTGCAGGTCTTTTTCTCTGCCGAAGAAACACTGAGAGAACATGCAAACTCCATGCACACAGGAATCAAACGCTGGAGGTGCGAGTACACAGTGCTAACCATTACATCATAAAGAAAAACAAAGAAAAAAAGAATAAACTGCTAATGTTACCAGTGGTTAAATACCAGGAAACCTTTCCATAATTATCCGATTAATATATATATATTGTGCCAAGTGCCAGTTCATCACAGGGCACAAGCATACACAATATGTGCAATTTAAAAATGCCAATTAGCTTACTTCTCATGTCTTTGGACTGTGAGAGGAAACCAGCGTACCCAGTGGTAACACACCAAACACAGGGAGAACATGCAAACTCCACACACACAAACTCAGAGGTGGGAATCAAACCTGGACCCTGGAGGTGCAAGGCCCCAGTAATAACCACAATGCCACAATGCAGTCATGACAAATGTTTAAAAAAAATTCCAAGAGCACCCTCAGTATAATTGTATTTTTAAAAGCGCAGGAACTTGGGTGAATGGGCTGATCCCTCCTTTCCCCTGTGACACTTTTCGAAGAGATCCCTCCAGTGGTTATCCCCAAATGACTGTTTATCTGATTTGGGACTAGGTGGTCATATCACCCTGAATTTTGCACACACACCTACAGAACACCTTCAAAACACCTTTTTTAGATTGTGTCAATCAAAAAATAAATAAAATCACCCCTACAAAAATAGCCCTGAACTTTGAAACATTTTGGAAAACTGCCATCCTGTGCTGTATTTCTGAAATACACACAAAACTCGACATCTCAAAAGTTCAAAGCCTCCTCTCTCAAACAATCCAAGAAGCAAAGCTCTAGCACCTATGCTTCCTCTGATATAAGTACAAATACCACAGGAGTGCAGTTGACTTTTTGCTGGATACATTTTTTGTAGGGCTTTCCAGCCTTGACTCACACACACTAACACACTCTCCTTGATATCCAGTCAGTATACAGACTGAATAACGTATATATTTCTAACCAGATGAGCTAGAAAACCTGACCGGCTTGGGTCTGTCTGTGTGGACTTTGCATGTTCTCCATGTGCTTGGTGGGTTTCCTCCAGGAACTCCGGTTTCCTTCCACAGTCCACTCGCTAGTCAACTGCGATTTGTATTTAAAATTGAACCAACACTAACACTATTTCTATTAAATTCTTAAAATTCCCTGCACAGTTCTGACTGGTCTCCAGTCAGAATGGCAAATGCTTGTGGTTTTTCAGTTTTTGAGTTAGGAGCAGCAACAAATGGCTTAAAATTATCACATCCGAATGGAATACATGCCTGGTTTCATAACTTTTGGCAAGATGATGAGATCTGTACTCCGCCTAGTGCCCTGAGTCTCCTGGGCTGGGATGGGATCCAGGACTCCCCTGGCTCTGTACAGGAGAAGCGGTAAAGTGAATGATTGAGTGAGCGAGAGTTCAGTACAGCTTGCGAACAATCACACATTTGCATCTTTTTTTTTTTTTCTCTTAACACAAAACATACCACGGTATGAGTAACGTTAAAGCTTTGTGCTGTTTAGATGGTATTGTATTGGACTGCACCTGTTAACATTTCCCATGAATTTCCTATTACACTGGCTCTGGCTGAGAAGTTTAACAAGTCTTTGAATTCGGAAGACTTTCAGTTTTCTTCGAACAGTATGCTTCAGTACTCTTGGGCCTAATTACTGTTTTATTCTGCAATTCTCTTTGTATTTATATCAGCTTTTATAACATATGGATCACTTTGACTTTTTCTACGACGCTATATGAGCGTTATATGTACAGTGGGTTTTATCGATTGTGTGTCATTGTGTGCGTTGCTTTAGTAACTATGACAAAGAAAGTAGAAATAACACTGGATCCTATTATCACAGCGTGTATATAATGTATGACTCATCATGGCACGTGAAATTTGTATGTCTGCGATGCGTAGCGAGACCAGGAACATATGGAGTGGGAACACAACCACGTGCAGAATTTATTCCTTCTGTTGCGAGGATGAAGACTCATGCAGGATGAACTCACCCAAACGGCATGACAGCTAAACCAAATTCAGATCAATGAATCACAAAGAGAGGAGAAAAAAAGAGAGGGAGAGGCAAAGAGAAGAGACACTGAGAGAAAGAGTTTGAAAAATATTCATCGACTTAAAATCTAAAAGAACATTTTTCCATCCCCGTCCCATGAGACAGAGTGAGAGAAACAGAGAGCAAGAGACAATGAGAAAGAGGAGGCCCTGGCAGCCTCTGGCAGCTTTGTAGCTTCTTGCTGTGCTGTATGTAAATGAACACATGCGTTCATTTGGGAAATAACAATCACAATGCTCAAGATGAAACAGCAAACAACAACAAAAACAACAACAACAACAACAACGAAAAACCCACATCTTGCGGTCCGAAACTGTGGAAAAAGGGTTGACAAAGGAAAACATGAATAAATCTGCATGGCGAGGATGGAATAAACCTCAACGAACGTCAGAGGAGAATAAAAGAGAGAGAGAGAGAGAGAGAGAGCACCCAAACCTGGATGTAATGAAGTGATTGGGCGCTCACTATGGATGTTTAATGTCCACAGAGACGAGACGGAAGAGCTATTTTATCCACATCTCAATCATCCTGAGGCTTGGATCACTCATTTCAACTGAAAAATGATTAAAGTCTCCTACAGTACATAATCCAGCATTGCTGTTAGGAAAACACTGGGACTGTACAGATGTTCTTGCAGGGCTGAAGCTTTGTAAACAACATGTAAACAATTGTTTGTGTAAATACGAAAGTAAAGAAAAAAAAACAACAGACAGGGTCATCAAAGAAATTTTGCGAAAAACACATATAAATCCCTACACATATACTTTAATTATTGTAGCCTGGCAGTGTACATTTTTTTACCCTACATGCAACTAAGCATAATTAGATATTTAAAAAAAATGACTAAGAATTAGCTTGGGACACTTTACCCTGTTTTTCACCATATTGCCCAGATTACGGCTGTGACTTGTTTAGTTATGAACAAAAACCTGTAAATTCAAAATCCACAGAGCATTATTTCTATGTGAAAGTCTACAAATTCATCATACCCTTCACAATTTTAAATATCCAATTAATAACACCGTTGTCGATACGGAGTAATGCTAGACTGTGACTACCAGCAACCCTTTCTGCTGTCCTCCTGAGTATTATCATTTCCATGCGCTTTCCAACCCCTCCTATATAATAATAAATAAGTAATAAACTATCAATAAAGCATTAATGATGCTTAACAAACTAAGAGGTAATTCTAGTAATAGAGTGAATTACACTAACATGCCATGGACATGAAACAGTGATTTAATTATTACTTATGATTTGGTGATTTAATCCAGTTCTGTGCAATTTTATTAAAGAGTAATATCTGCCAGAATTGTATGGACAGTTATGACCCAAAAAAGCCCCTTTATTCCACAATAAGCTTGGGGCGTTTTCACATTAGGGCCTCAGGACCATTTCTGGAAACATTTGGCACGAAGTCCGGTTTATTTCGATGAGTGAGAATGCAATCGTTCCAGATGCGGGAACCATACCCGAGTCTGCTTGAAGAGGTGGTCTCAGGCACAGTACAGTATAATTGGGCACGGATCGAATCAGATATAAAAGCTGATCGTACCCGAACACAGTAGTAGACCGCTGTTTAGACACGACGTCCTTAGTACAGTCTCTGAAATCTCTGTGAGCATGTACAGTGATGTGAAAAACTATTTGCCCCCTTCCTGATTTCTTATTTTTTAGCATGTTAGTCACACTTAAATGTTTCTGCTCATCAAAAACGTTAACTATTAGTCAAAGATAACATAATTGAACACAAAATGCAGTTTTTAAATGATGGTTTTTATTATTTAGGGAGAAAAAAAATCCAAACCTACATGGCCCTGTGTGAAAAAGTAATTTCCCCCTGAACCTAATAGCTGGTTGGGCCACACTTAGCAGCAATAACTGCAATCAAGCGTTTGCGATAACTTGCAACGAGTCTTTTACAGCGCTCTGGAGGAATTTTGGCCCACTCATCTTTGCAGAATTGTTGTATTTCAGCTTTATTTGAGGGTTTTCTAGCATGAACCACCTTTTTAAGGTCATGCCACAACATCTCAATGGGATTCAGGTAATGTGAACTCTGACCAGAGGGAGTGAGGAGGGGGAAGCGGGAAGCAATTGTTCCTGGGCATGGTACAAATCAATCATGCCCCAATGTGAAAATACCCTTACTCCTCTACAGCACACTCCAGGTTCTCCACTGTACTTCGATTTGTTTGCATCATTTAACAAACTCACTGTTCAGTGATTTTCCTCAGCCTCTGTCTGCTTACTGCTCGTGTAATCTCATAACGTCTAAACCGCAGCGTTGGCTTAATGGGTGAAAACTGATGAGTCACAGCTCATTGCTTAACTTCTAGTGTATGAGTGATGCTGTACAGCTGCTACATAGACACGGCGAGTCATTTACATTTGTTCATTGGGTAGACGCTTTCATCAAAGCAGCAAATGAGCCAAAATCCATTTCATAGAATGGATAGATGCCATAACCATCCGTGGCCGGGAATATTAATAGAGAGCGCGTAATTGTCCCTGCTTTCTGGCTGGAAGTGATGGCCTTCATCTTTCTTCTGACAGCATGGCACTGTAGTTCTAACAGTTCTAAACATTTTTATAATATTTTATTATGATTCTAGTATAAGAATCAGTATTGCAAATGTTATTAGTGTTTGTTCGGTTAGGAGCCTCTCTTAAGCCAGTTTCACACCAGACCAGTGGCGGCCGGTCAATAAGGGGCGCATGGGCCCTTAGAAGAAGAATGTTACTTTAACATGTAATTATTTAGTAGAAGAATGCTACTTTAACGTAATTATTTAACATAATAATTATTTCTTTTAATAATGAAATAAAGTCATTTAGTCACAATATTCCGCTGTACTTCTTACTATAATTGATTTACAATAAAAATATTTTTTAATATAATAAACTGTATTATGTTCCTGTTGGAGTACGTTGGGCGCCACTGTGCGCCCCGAACCCTCCCACATTTGTTCTTAGCGAGTCAATATTGTTTTTAAATATTTGTGATTTGTGAATATGTGATTGGTCAAAATGGATTTTTTTTTTATTATTGCCAAAGAATTGGGAAAATGTCCAGAAATAAGTTTAGTAATCTTATAATATAACTCAAGGCTCAAACCCTTGACCCTGAGGTTAGTGGTGGCAGTGCTACAGTAACCACTGCACCTCATAAGAATAGATAAATCAAATATAAGATTACTAAACTTATTTTTGGACATTTTTCCAATTCTTTGGCAATAATAATAATAATAATAATAATAATAATAATAATAATAATAATAAACATTTGTAACAGTGTCTTACAAGAAGTTTATAAATCATATATTTTCTTTATTGAACTAATAAACAATAGTAACAACTTCAACTATATTTAGAAATTTTCACTTGGTAACATAATATTTTTGCAGTGTGATTTCTAGCTAGCACCTCTCCAAAATCCAATATTTATGCTGTTTGTATCTAGCAGTATATGTCCATAATCTAAACAACACCTGAGTGAATATTTTAGTTTGTAGTCTACAGCATCACACTCTCAGGCATCGGGTAAAAATCTAAACTTTGTGAAAGTTCTACCTGCCACAGGGTGTAGAAATGAACATCTCATCATACATTAGTGAACTTTGTGATCATATACTGTACAGTGGCAATGCATGTTTAGAACGTGGACAGGTAATTACACGTTACGTTACATGTACAGTGAAATACACACTGCCTGGGCAAAAACATAAAAAGTCGCACAGTCTAAGATTTCATTCAGTCACTTTTAGCTTTGATTACAGCACACAACGTGGTGTCCAGTTTATGTGTGAAAATGATTCGTCATGCCTCCAGAACCACTCTAATAATTTAAGACCTGGAATGTGCCTGTGCCATCAGGAAAACAAAGGAAAAACTCCATAGATGTGATAAACCGGTCATTCAGTACATTCAGGTCATCAGCTGATTTCATTTTATTGTCACATACTATTCCTGATTCTAAAACTGAAGCAACCCAGATCATAACACTGAGGCTTGTACAGTGAGCACTATGCATGATGGGTTCATTGCTTCATTTGCTTCTCTTCTAACCCTGAAGCGCCCATCACTCCGGTATAGGGTCAATCTGCACTCATGGCGCTGTATGATCACTAATACATTTAAGCCTTCTTTTCTAATTAGTCCCAATCCTGTGAGTTCTCATCACATTGTGTGTGTATGGAAATTCTCTCACTTTCACTATTAAACATTGCAATGGTTTTTACTGGTAAATCTTTTTACCATGCAACTTTACCAAGTGTTTAAGTGATCTCTATGTATGATTTTTTTTCTGAACACATTTCTTTTACAAACTTGACAGATCAACACTATTCCTCCAGGTTTTGATAATGTGTTAAAAGCTTCTTAACCTTGTTCCTCCAATTTCTTATTTCCTTATAATAATTAGTTTAAATATTAATAATTTGACCCTTCGAAAACTTTTTTTGGCTGGGCAGTGTACAATATAATACAAGGACCATAAACCTAATAATTAACTTGATTTATCTGACATGGAAGAGCTGTATTATGATGCACCTAATCCTAGTCTTTGACGTTTTCCTATTTTTTTCCCTGTTACTTAGACATTATTTATTCTAGAACCAAACCTGAATAAATATATATATATATATATATATATATATACAAATGGTATTGTACATTTAATTTATACACTGTTATCATCATGGAAAAAAACGTATCAGTGTTTCTGTAAATCTATAAATAATTAATTTGACAGTTGTTCAAAACAGCTGTGGGGCCTGTTGGATCCCCAGGCTGAGAAATGCCTGTGTGTGTGTGTGTGTGTAGTAGGTTGGTTAACACGGGCTCCCGCAGCATGCGTGGATCTCTCGTCTCTTCCTGCAGCTTTTGTCCAGTGAAAGATGATACGACAGCAGACCACCAGGGACGGACCTCCCTTCCTGAATGCATGGCTGAAGTCTGCGTCGTGTGTTTGCCTAAACTTGGCCCCGAAATCGAGCGCCAGTGTCCAGCAGTTGTTGCAGCATGCCCGCAGCGTGACTTTTTGACCTGTCCTGTTCTCAATCACTGTCAATAACACCGCATGTGCATCCTGCGCCAGGAGACTCGGCGCCAGGAGACGGTGCCCAGAAGGCGCTGGGTGCTAGCAAGGGCAATGTTTCTGATGACAGTCCACTTAGGATCGCACGTTCTAATCGTCTGTTTATGAGTGTGAGTGGAAATGCATGACACAAGACCTATGCAGAAGAAGCGTATACTTTTTGTATTATTAGAAAAAATAGTGTAAAGTAATTGTGAGCATAGGTACAGTAATACTGTTATTCCTCAGAGTGTTCTATCGAGATAGCACAGCTAATAAGCTGTAGTAGTTTTTAATGTTAGGCAGTCAGATATGAACCTCATTAACATGGCACAGGAGAGGTAGAGAGGAAGGCAGTGTGAGACGCTTAGAGGTAAAGCCTATTCACCTTCTCCCGAGCCAAAGAAACCCATGAAAGCGTTTAGCGTTGGCTTGATTGACAGGGAAGAAGGGTTCAGAGACGATTGCCAATTTTACAATAGCATGAAGACATGCTTCTGGAAGCTTTTTTTATATGCAAAGTCCACATAATGTCCTTTGACTCAGTGACTATGACTGATAGTATCCACCAAGCCTCATTCTTAGCAAAGCCAGCCTCCTAGAGGTTTAATAGCACGTCCCTGTACAGAAGGATTTTAAAGAGGTATGCCTGACCCTACTTCCGGACTCGCAGTGCCCTATGGAGACTGTATCCAGGTAAAGTCTAACAAACCTGATCCAGCTAATGAGTGTCTTCGGGAGCATCTGAATATTTGAGCCAGGTGTTTTAGATTAGTGTTCGAGTTCACCTCGGCAGGGTGGCTTGTCCCAGCCGAGCGCGCTTTAAATCATCCGCCTTTAATGGCATTTTAAATAATAAACACACTCCTTCACATGGTTTACAAACGTTAATCCATGGCTGTCTTGCAGCCAGCGTCTCATGCTGTTCTCTTTCTCTTTGCGTTTTCTCCCCCCACTTTGCGTTGTTTTCACGCTGACTTTTGAGTGAACGCCTCACCGTGGGGGTGCGCCAGGCCGCGCCGTGCCTTCTGATTCATCTTTTCTCTCCTTTTCTCCCTTCCTCCCTCCCTCGGTCTCTCTGTTCCTCTCCTCAGCCAGAAGGTATACAAAGAGACTAAAAAGGGCACCGTCTTATCGGCGCGCAGGGAAGGGTTGGACCCTGAAGGCTCTCCCAGCATCGCTGCTCATTGAAAGCATCGGTAGGGAGCTCGACAGGGCAGAATATTTGTGCTCTCCTAGTCCTCTTCATCGTCTTCATCCTCCCCTTTCCCCCCACAGAGCTCGGCAGGCCAGCACGGAGCAAGGAGCTGCTGGAATGCCTATAATGTGCTGTGGAAACTGTGACTGGGTTTGATTTAAATGGTTTCAGATGCTCCTCAGGAGGCACCGGGCAGGAAAAAAAAAAAACAGCTGGTAGCCTTTTCCATTGATATGCACAAAAGAAAGGCCTTGGTTGCTAAAATGAAATGGGGAGGATGGAAATGTCCCACAGAAAAGCGATCTGATGTAAAGGACTTAGATTTTTAAACTTATTGATTATTGCTTATTATTTTAAAATCGAGTTACTTCTTCTGTTCTATCCAAATGGATATGTGTAGAACATGCAAAACTTTCCAACACAAACATTTACATAAAAGGATCTTTCTGGTTGGAAATAGTTATTCAGTTCATAGTTGCACCAACAATAGTTAAATAAAATATATCTATTATAGTATTAATATCAATTTAGTTTGTTTTTTAATATTTTTTTTTGTTTTTTACATTTTTCTCTAATTTGCTCACTGGTCAATTGCCACCCATCAGCCAGCTCTCCCTGTTACAGCGCATTGCAACACAATCAAATGAATTCAATGTGACAAAAGCTGCGAAAAAAAAGTGCTGCTCCTGAAACCCCTTTAACGGGTGGTTCTGAGCAGTTAATAGAGACTGGGTGTCATCTCCGTAGGGGCAAGGTGGGGAGTCATTAACCACCTTTAGTCCCCTGGCTAGATAATCACCAATAAGCCAACTAAGCCAGGGCATGGGCTCATGGATGGAGAGGCCACCACTTTGGCCTCTGGCAAACCTGGCATGGGAGCCTGGCTAGAACCTGATGTGGGAGTCTGGCTGCGAGGTTGACCTCCACAGGAAGCTTGGTGGGGAGGTCGCCCAGTTGACCTCCAAGGGGCATGTGACTGTTGAGTTTGCCATGTAGACCTCTGTTGAGAGCTGGGCAGTGAAGGTCACCAGGTTGGACTTTCACAGACACCTGGGAAGAGGAGGTCACCAGGTTAACCTGCACAGGAGGCTGGGCAGTGGGGGTCAACATGGAAATGTCCACAGTAAGCTTTGCTGTGGGAGCCCCTTCAGGTCACCTTTTCTCCAGACCTCTTTACTTCTACTAATCCACAAGCTGACACACTGCCCCAATCATCCCAAACAGGTTTAGAGGCAGGCTGTCCTAAATGCTGGGAAAAAATCCACTTAAGTAGGCTAATTAATTCAGCTTTTTCTTGTCTGGTATTTCTCTGGGTGACCAGGGTGTTCACCCACAATCTAGTTGGGGTAGTGACCTGAGACAAAATGAATTAGTGGCATTCACAACTACCCTTTTTTCAGATCCAGACAAGGAATACGTAAGGGGGGAGGTCAACAGGTAATTTCCATATCCATAAACGCTGCTTGGCCAAAGTAGATTGCACTTGTGCAATAAACCGACAAACATGATTAGGATTAGGAACAGGATATTTGACATTAAACACAAACTAAACTAAACCACGAGTAACACAACAGGTGCAAGACAACATGAAACAGAATCCTGGAACCTAAAAACACAAAGTAATCAGTGACAAACACAAACCAGCTGTGACATAATCAGGGCATGTAATGTGCAATGGCTGATGGGAGGTGTCCAGACATGATTAAAAACAAGACATGTGACAATCATGATACGGTTTTAATCTTAATCCTTCTATCAGACCTGGAAAACATCTGTTTTTTTTTGTTTTTTTTATTGATGTAATGAACTCATTTGTCCTCTGTACTGGATGGCAGATTATTTATTTATTTATTTATTTGCATTCATTATGCACCAGGTAAATGCTGAGCTTCCCACTGAAATATGTGTGATACATTAAACAAATTCCAAGGAAAAAAAAAAAAATATATATATATATATAAATATATATATATATATATATATTGTTAATTACAACTACAAAACATTTAAACATCACTGAAAAATCAGTGGTGGCATGTTGGTGTAGTGGTTAGCACTGTTGCCTTGCACCTCCAGGGTCCAGGTTCAATTCCGGGCCAGGCTCGATTCCTGTCTCTGTGTGCATGGAGTTTGCATGTTCTCCCTGTGGTTTGTGGATTTCCTCCCACAGTCTGAAGACATGATTTTGGCGTCGTGTGTGAATGGGGGTGTGTGTGTGCCCTGTAATGGATTGGCGTCCTGTCCTGTCCAGGGTGTATCCTGCCTCGTGCCATAAGTCTCCTGGGATACACCCCCCCCCCCCCAACCCCATGACCCTGAATAAAAGATAAAGCGGTACAGAAGATGATTGAGTGAGTGAAAGAAATCAGTTTAATGCCTAATGAGAGCCCAGATATACTAGCACTCATGACTGTGTTTACTAATTATGGGTATTGTGGTATAAATTTTTTGTTGTTTTTGATTGAAATGGTGTTAGAGTCATGTTTTTGTTTCATTTTGTTGACATATGCTACATGGCTAAATATTTGTGGAAGGTTTTTTGTTTTTAGGGTGAAGTTCATGCCTCTTTGTAGGCTATTTTAAGCTTTACCAACCTGACCGAACCTGGTCTTCTTGGACTTCATATTGTGCACAGAGGCATTGTAATGCTGAAATGCATTTGGGCCTCTTAGTTCAAGTAAAGAGAAATTGTAATTCCACACTATACAAAGACATCATATGCAATTGTGTGCTTTGAACTTCGTGGGAACAGTTTGTGGAAGAACCACACGAGTGTGATGGTCAGGTGTCCACAAGCATTTTGCCATGTATGTTGCCATTTTTCCTTTGATATCCAAACATGCATGACAATAGCTTAATGAACTAACTTATGCAGAACAGTCCAATGGTGCACGTTTAAGCCATGGTCTACTTACAGTGGCACCAGAACTGAGATGTGAAAAGTGTGTTGCATCGGAAAGAGACAGACTGAACAGTGCTGAGATGGTAAAACACAAATACTGAAATTAATACACACCAACCATATTATGTCATGGCCAAAGGATATAATGTCCTGTAAGTTGCATGGCTAATGGACTAGGGCTAGCTTAGTGGTTAAGGCATTGGGCTTCTGATTGGAAGGTTCCAGTTCAAACCCCATCACTCTTGAGCAAGGCCCTTAACACTAGACTGCTCAGATGTACAATGAGACAAATGAAAGTCTGGATAAGAGTGTCTGCCAAATGCCATAAATGTACATGTAAAGGAAGCTCAATAATATATTATGCTATTTTCTAAAGAGCCTTTAATATGGTAATCAGAAGACTAGTACCTAATGAGGCAATAAAACTTTTAATACTTTTTCCTGAAATGACAAATCATACAATCAAATCTTTTGCATTTTAGATACAAAAAATATATCAAAGACCACCTTTGAACTTGAACCTGTTTGATGTGGTGCTCCATTAGTTTTTTTCTTTGACCCTAAAATAAAGTTGATTTACTTCAATAGAACACTTTTCTTTTGAGACCAACTCACGTGTTTTTTAGAGCGGAATGGTTCCCGCTAAAAGGTCTTGTTCGCTAACACAGATAAACAGCACGGCTCACGTTGTCACATCACCCTGCTGCTCCTCGGCTTTGGGATTCTGCAGGTGTTTCCAGCGCTGTGCTTTGAAGTGGACGAGACTCCTCTGAGGGTCAACATGTGTTTGGACTACACAAAACACAAACACAGAAATTCATTAGCTTGTGTTGCTCTCCTGCTGGAGCCACAGCTTCAGAGGCCGGCTGGTCATGGAAACACTAATTGTGTGATATGATGATGGAGCTGAGGGGATTATTTGCTTGACAGGACAGGAGAATCATTTAAATCTTTTTGTTAAATTGGTCATTTGTCTTGCTTTTCTCTAAAAGTATCCAGCAAGGAGGCTGGGAGAAGGCAGATATTTGGCACACAGACTTCTTTCACCTTCTGATCTCGCTCTCTCTCTCTCTCTCTCTCTCTCTCTCTTTCTCTCTATCTCTCTGTCCCTTTCTTGCTGAGGGTCAGTCCTGGTACACAGCTGGCATCCTCTAGAGCACTGTTTATAAACTAACAAGTTTCCACAGCTTCGGAGGCACCTGAGAAAATAGCAACATCCTTGGAGCAAGAAGCTTTGAAGTCCACCGGAATCATCTGGTCTTGCCTGCAACGGCTCAACAAATACTGTCTCACCCATGCAATGTTTCATTAACCATCCAAACACATACACCATATGCACTTGGACACACACTATTAGTTACACTTGACTTTTAGCTATCGGCCAGTTCATGAGGTACCAGACAGCTCACCTCCAGCTTTAGTGAAGTTTCGAACTATTTCATATACTGTATGTCCCCATGTCTGTATGGATTACCGCCCACTGTCCAAAAAATTGTACTATGATGTACTATATGTACTTTACCAGTAACAAGTCTGGACACGCCTTATAATTCTAAAACAATATGGTGTTACCTCAGCATACGAACGTATCACCTTAAGATTTTTTACATAAAAAATGAAATTTGACAAAAAATTTTGGTATACGAATGAACGAACTGGCCTAACTGAATAGTGACTAGGTTGCACGTACATCTGGGAGCCATACAAAACTTGCTTGTGTCAGTGGTAAGTGAATCTAATATATATATATACTCAGCAAAAAAAGAAACGTCCTCTGACTTTCAACTGTTTTTACTTTCAGTAAACTTAATGTGTAAATATTTGTATGAACACTAAAAGAGTCAACACCATAAGACATAAACTAAAAATGTTTCACAATGTGTCCCTGAATGAAGGGAGGCTCAAAATCAAAAGTACCAGTCAGTATCTGGTGTGGCCACCAGCTGCTTGAAGTACTGCAGTGCATCTCCTCCTCATGGACTGCCTATTGCGGACAGTCTGAGCACTGATGGAGGGATTGTGTGTTCCTGGTGTGACTCGGGCAGTTGTTGTGGCCATCCTGTACCTGTCACGCAGGTGTGATATTCGGATGTACCGATCCTGTGCAGGTGTTGTTACACGTGGTCTTCCACTGCGAGGATGATCAGCCGTCCTATCTCTCTTAGGCGTCTCACGGTGCGGACATGGCAATTTATTGCCCTAGCCACATTAGCAGTCCTCATGCCTCCCTGCAGCATGCCTAATGCACGTTCACGCAGATGAGCAGGGACCCTGGGCATCTTTCTTTGGGTGTTTTTCACAGTCGGTAGAAAAGTCTCTTTAGTGTCCTGCGTTTTTAGAACTGTGACCTTAAATGCCTACTTTCTGTAAGCTGTTAAGGTCTTAACGACCATTCCACAGGTGCATGTTAATAAATTGATTATGGTTAATTGAATATATATTATATAGTATATATACAGTATATATTTTGGATTCAATTTGTATGCCAAGGTACAACTGTACTGGAAATTTCTAAACTATGACTTACTGTAACATAACGGTCAACTGTTCTGGAATACTTCTTGCAAGAACTGTATTGTTACAGTTTAGTACATTTGCAAAACCCATCAAGCACCATGATGAAACTTCAAAATGACCCCAAAGATAATAGGAGGGTTAAGAAGGCTTTACAGTTATGCACAAACTGTTTGACAAATTTTGTGTTACTCAAGCATCCTACAGTCGAGGATCTTAATTTCTAAAATGTAAGCCTATGCTATTTGATAAAATGGTGCATGCTGTACCTGATAAACTGGCAGCTCAGTTTATAGAATACAGATATTTATACACTGCTTAACATTATACATATTATATAACACCAGCTGTCTAAAATATTTATCTCCGCTCTCTGTCTCTCCTCATCCGTCAGTTCTCGTTCAGTAGCAGTAAGTCTACAGCTGGATGAAAGGAAACAACAGCACAGCACCGGGGCTCCTCTTCTGAGAGCTGACGATTAACATGCTGTTTGTAATTCAAAAATCCATTTAAAATTGACATCAGCTACAGATTCATTATTCATCAAGCTTCTCTTTTTATTTCTTTCATCTTTGAACATACTAATGTTCATCACATGCAAATAAGGTTGAAGGTTTTGAGAGAACGTGACTCTCACCTGCTTTTGCGCTCCTGCTTTTACGCTCCTTTATGTGCACGGAGCATGCTATGGTATTGGTTGGATTCATTCTAGCGTCTTCTCTCAGCTGCAGGTCCTGAACACATGTCACAGGCATATAAAGATGGATAAACACCAGACCCTGAATACAGAAACCAAGTCCTCAAAATACACTACAGATCTTGAATACACACTACAGGACCTGGATTCATGTCATTACAAAAAAAATATATATATATTCAAATATATATAACCCATACCACAGGCCTTAACATACTAAAAACTGTGAACATGCACTGTATATATCATTTCCATACAATACCCATAAGAAATAACCCATATAGAGTATCTATTTTTTAAAAAAAAGGGCTATAATAAGGACTCAGGGTGGAAACTGGCGAACTTCTTTGGGTACCATGGTATTATGATGTGTACTGTACCACAATACATTAATCAATACCATGATACTTATGATACTAATACCATACTGTATACTTATGTTTCAACACAATCATACAGTGCAACCATACTATATATTTATTACAATTATGGTAAGCATTTATAACATGTATCATACTATAGTACAGTATATCTACTATGTTCTACTGTATATCTGCAAATAAGTACCATGGTACTATTGGACTACAATGGTACCTACTGGATGGGGAAATACACTATGATCACAAATGCATAACAAATAGGCTTGTACACATTCTGAGACCTACATGGGACAGTATTTATCGAGTACACAAAAGCTCTGTACAGTACATAGCTGCACCCCAGAATTCAATTCAATTCAAATCGGTTTCAATCTTTTTTGTATAGCACTTTTAACAATTGTCATTATCGCAAAGCAGTAAAAAAAATTTATATTGGTAAATATATTTATAAATAATATTTATTTATGGTAATAAATTAGAACATAACGTGTATGATGAAAAAAACCTAGACTGTAATTAGCAGTTTGTACTTGATGAAAAAGCTCCCTGAGATGACAATAGGAAGACACCTTGTGAGAAACCAGACAAGAGGGAACCCATCCACAATTAGGTGATATCATTGAGTATGACCGCAAATCAGTACCTGCTTTATCTGCATGCTATGGGGTTGAAAGTTTGATTTAACAGGAAACGTATTTAAGTTAATATACTGTAGAGTCCACTTTTGTTTTTTCGGTACAAAGCTGTTCATTGGACATTCAGTCTTAAATTATTGAGTGACCATAGTCTCAAATTACCACAAAATATCAGAACACCAGCCATCAAAATGAATATATAGATGCTTTAAACCATTATCACCTGTTTTTCCTTGCACTTTTGCAACCCTTCCAACTTTTCAGCTTTGAGCTCCCGATCGATTGCACTCCTTCACAGATTGTTTCAGCTTCATCTTGTCAAATCCCAGCCTTTACAATACCAAGAGGAAGCCAAGGTCTGAGATCAGTGAGCAAGGCCCATCTTCTGCCATCTCCCTGTTGCGGGATGGTCTCTTTCAATGCCTCTTCAGACAACTTAAAATGTATCTTTAAAAAGAATGGATTTTTCCCCTTTCCTCCACCTAAAGCTCTCACATTCCAGCATATGAATCAGTACGCCAAATGATGCAACACACACCCCCGGGCCTCCAAGATACCATCAAACGAACACACTCCTTTCCCTACATCTTACTACTTTTTTATTAAAAACATCGATCTAACACACTCCACGCTCCTGAACTATGTTCCGGTGAGGATTTAGTGTGTTAATGTGAGGATCAATATAGAGTAGGATCACGCCTCTTCTTTTTTTCTTGCTTATTTATTCGTGTGCCTTTTTTTTTTTTTTTTTGGAGGATTTTTAAATTTTGGAAGAAGAACAGAACATTTTACCGGACAGGTGCTCAACAATGTCAATGCAGACAGGAAAGGAAGAAAAAAAGACAGTCAGAAGTAACCCATATGGGAACATCACTCTGTCTATAGCATCCCACATGTCTCCCTTGGGGTTTGGGCCTCCTTTTGGACACTCCACCAGCGTGAAAGCGGAAACACCTGATGTAAGCCGCCTTTTCTCACGGTAAAAAAAAAAGTTTTCCTGCTGTATATTTTAATACAAGTGTATTTTATATTCTATATGTTCCATCTATACTATATGGCCCAAAGGTGTGTGGACACCAAATCGTCATATCTATACTTAGCCCTTCCTTAAGTTGTTGCCGCAAATTCAGAAATATCTTTTCTTAATAAGAATATCAACACTAAATTTAAGGTTGTCTCATTTAAGTTAAACTTTCTATGTTTACAATCGTAAAGCCTTTTCTGTCAAAAGTATCACAGAAGTTACCCCACATATACACACACACACAAACCACAAAGGTAAGTAAAAAAATAATCATAACTTTGGCTATAGAATTTATTTAAATTAACTTTAAGAAAAGACAAATGCATCATTTTTCAACATAATCCCCTTGCTTTTTGATATGAGACAAGCTTTTGTATTCCCTCATTAAATTGTTTTAGGATGAGCTGCCAGCCACGAATGCACCGCTGTCTTCACTTCACTCATCGGAAGTGAATCTTCATCCTCTGTTTTCAGATGTCCAAGCAGGTTAAAGAATGATGCAGCAAGTTCAGGACTATAGGGAGGATGCTTTAACACCTAAAAAGAAAGTTTTTGCAGATTGTCGACAGTGTAGGCAGAAGTGTGCGTACTTGCATTGTCATGAAAGATGACAACGCCCTTAAATAGCAGAAATTGAGCGTGGCTGAAAATTGAACCTGGACCCTGAAGGTGCAAGGCGACAGTGCTAACCACTACATCACTGTGTGTAGGTAAACCATATCTAGTGAAATGTAAATCAATAAATATAAATATGTATACAGTGGAACCTTTGATTGCGAGTATTGCAGTTTGCGAGTGTTTCACAAGACGAGCAAAGATTTTTAATAAATTTCAACTTAAAAAAACAAGCAAGTCTTGGTTTACGAGTACCGAGTATTATGTAGCACGCTTCTTGTTTTGACGCAGAGCATCATGTGATCACAACTGAGCCAATGTTTTTTCTCTTGCTTGCACTGTGGAATTTTGGGTAATCGACTCCCCTGCTCGGTCTTAGTGCACATCTCCTCCTGGCATAATTATATTCAAATTTATTTATATAACCCTTTTAACAATGGTCATTGTCTCAAAGCAGCTTCACAAAAATGAAAAGGAAATTTAAAAAGAAAATTTATGGAAGTGTGTATGTGTGAGAAAAATGTGTCTAATGAGACTGTCTCTGATGAGCAAGTCAAGGGTGAAAAAAGGAAAAACAAGTGGCAAGGAAAAACTCCCTGAGATGGCAATAGGAAGAAACATTGAAAGGAACCAGACTCAACAGGGAACCCATCCTCATTTTGGTGATTTATATAATTGATATGTAATGATATATAATTATGAAAGTTAGCCGCAGTAAGACGGAATACATGTGTGTGAATGAGAGGAACCCAAGAGGAACGGTGAGGATACAGAGAGCAGAGGTAAAGAGGGTGCAGGACTTTAAGTACTTAGGGTCAACAGTCCAGAGCAATGGAGAGTGTGAAAAGGAGGTGAAGAGGTAATTTGGAATGGGTGGAGAAAAGTTGCAGGTGTGTTGTGCGATAAAAGGGTATCAGCGAAAATAGAAGGACAGTGGTGAGACCAGCGATGCTCTATGGCTTAGAGACAGTGGCACTGAAGAAAAGACAGGAGGCAGAGCTAGAGATAGCAGAGCTGAAGATGTTGAGGTTCTCCTTGGGAGTGACAAGGATGGATAGGATCAAGAATGAGTTCATCAGAGAGAAACAAATTATATGATATGTTTTGGAGATAAAATCAGAGAGGCCAGATTGAGGTGGTTTGGACATGTTCAGAGGAGAGCTGGTGAATATATTGGTAGAAGGATGCTGAGGTTTGAACTGCCAGGCAGGAGGTCTAGAGGACAACCAAAGAGGAGATTTATGGATGCAGTGAGAGAGGACATAAAGTTAGTTGGTGTGAGAGAAGAGGATGCAGAGTATAGGGTTAGATGGAGGCAGATGATTCGCTGTGGTGACCCCTGAAAGGGAACAGCCAAAAGACAAAGAAGGATAGAAATTATATAACATCATGTGTGTTATGCAGCTAAATGTTCAATCTAACAGAAAGTATTTAAATTAACATGAAGTCAGTTCAGCATAGGGACGAGTCAGCAGGTGCAGAGGGCAGATGGGGTCTGGATCACTGGGAGCACAGGAGCAGCATGTGTAGCTCCAAACCATCATGAAGCAGAATCCAGCTGGAGCTGGTCCTTCTCTGGATGCCTCAGGATCCTCGCAGGGTTGGCCTTAGTCTACTGAAGCTGGCACAATCTCCAGATGCCTCGGCATGGGTAGAAAAATAGAAAACAGATGGAAAGAATTAGCATAGTTGCCATCCAGGATAGATGTACTGGAGTATGAGGTTATGGGATGAATTACGTGTATGCCAGATTAAGGAGATGTGTCTTATGTCTACTTTTAAACTGATCAACATCCGTGCATGCGTACACTGTTTACTATGTCACTTTGACCATGTGTGTTTTTGTGAAACAGATTTTGTTTTATGTTTGTAAACGTGTTTGTAAGCGTGTATGTACAGCACGCGGTTACTGTTTCCTATAACACACGTGTGCGCACGTGTAAAGCAAAAGAAAGTCTCATTAGAGAAGTTAAAGATCCATTTTGTCCCTCTCTGTATTATCCTGTAGTTATGTGGTATACGTAATTTAACACTGTGCCCCTTTAAACTCTCTCGCCTTTACAAGATCCACCCCCTCTCGCCGTCCTCTCGGCTTCACACACACACACACACACACACACTCTGCTCTACACAGTAACCCTGCTCTGTCGCGATTCTTTCCAAAGGTAAAGTGCAGGTTCATTTGTTTGTTTGTTTGTTTTACTTTATAGCATTGATTCCGTTTCATTAGCGATGTTCCTTGCTAATTTTTCCAATAAAACAGTCTTTCCGTTAGTGTGTGTGTGAAAGCTCTAATAAGAGAAAGGTGTACTGTTTAAGAAGAGAAGAGGGAGAGGGGGAGGGGCTGATTCCTCCTCTCTTCTTACTTTAGCTTCACACACATATACAAACACCCACACACACACACCTGCGCACATAAATGGAAACACTTATTTGTCTGGATTTTTTTTTAATGTTTTTTTCTTTCTTTCTTTCTTTTTTTTTTTTACTTATTTTTATGTATTTATGTTTTGGCCTGTGGAATGAATTATTTGAGTTTTCATTATTTCTTATGGGAAATTTTGCTTTGCCCACTTCTAAGTGCTCGTAATCGTAATCCAAGGTTCCTCTGTACCTATACAGTATTTGTATGGTTATTTGGATGTTAATGTGGTGGGAAAAACCCAGGGAAAAAAAGGCAAATTTCTTCTAGAAAAAAAATCTAGAAATTCACTGGAAAGGGACTAACAACACATCCCTGAACCCTTGCATCCTTAGCTTAACTGTACTTGGATTGGAGTTTGCCTCTGTCACATGAATAAATGTGAATGCTGAAAGGCATTTTCATTCAGAGCAGACTACGTTTGATAAATGCCAAAATTACATTTGCAGACATAAGGGAGTAGATGTTGTTTTAAAGATGTGAATCCTTATGGTCACAAACCACATGTTGACCATATGTTATGTACTTGCATATAAAAAAAAAAACATAAAATATACATACTTGGTGTAAAAGTTCTATAGTCGAAGTCTATTATGTGGTTGTTTAAAATTTTTATATTTATAACAAATTTGGCACAGCATGCACGAAGGCCCTTTTATGGTATTTTCATTGAGTCAGATATATACAATACAACTTAAATTGGTTTTAACATCAATTTATAGAAGTCTTAAGACTAAACCAGAGGTCACACTTGACTGGAAAAATCAAACAGTTATGGAAATGTAACTGTAAGCAACAGGCAACCATAATATCATATTCAGTCCTAAATTGGTAGTGGTTCATCTCTCAGATTCAAAGAAGTTCACCTCGATAAAACCAGTGCAAAGTGGATTTAACCGGTATCGAAAGTGATTTCTTTTTTCCTGTTCCCATGTGTTTCCTATTCAAGCAAACTGGCTTTTTATCTCCAGGGACATTTTATTCACATTACATCTGATTGTTAAGACCAAATGAAAAATGATGGAAAAATAAAAAAACAATGCACACAAAGCTGAAATCTTTATAAGAAGTACTTCACCACACACACCTTGTGTTTCTTACCTACTCATCAACCACATCATATGTACAGCAATAGTTCTGATGCATTGTTGATGATGAAAGCATGACCAATATGTAACATGACTTCAGTCGGATGACATATAGACATGATGTGTGTGATGTGTGTACTTGTGTGTCTGTCGGTCTATTGGTTACAGGTGCTACTGTTCTAAAATTCTACCACTACCAACATCTGGAGGTCATATACTGTACGCCCAGCAGACATCCTGAGCTTAGACGTTCTTATGATTAACAGCATGCAGTGATAAAGTATGTGTGCACATATGGGGCTTTATACACTTCATGAACTGCTGAAAAAAATTACGCATACATAAACATACATCATGCATGGGAGAAAGAGGAAAAAATGAGTGGGTTTTGTTTTTTATGCTACAACAAAATGGCAGAAAAATTTCACTATTAAGGGATGATATTTAAATTTCAATATTTGATCCCATGCCCTAGTTATAGCAGTCCAACATACAGTACGTTAAGACTTTAAGCATTATTAGGGTTTACCCTTTTTAAAAACCTGGAGGGATAGTGCTGAACCATGGAAATAAATCAGAAACGGAGATTGCTTAAATGTATGGCAAAGTTGCATCGTGGAAAATCCTAAGTAGAAATCAGAGCTTTGTTAATAGTAAACGTAAGAGCATTTTTACACACACACAATGTGACAAGATATTACAGGATTGGCATCAATCAGCTGTGTGGAGAAACCACCAAAGAAAAACGCTTGTTTGTGAAGCTAACTGACAAAAGGCTTAAAGTTTTTAGAGAGCATAAAAATTGGACTTTGGAGCAATGGAAAAATGGTAATGTGGTCTGATGAGTCCAGATTGACCCTATTTTAGAGTGATGTAATGTGCATCAGGGTAAGAAGGTAAACACATGAAGTTGCTTCAGTTGCGGTCATAGGCTCAGCAATGTTATGTGCAGTGTTGGGGACTGTAATGTTGGAGGACGTTACTTTTTAAAATAACTAATTACATTACAAAATTAATATAATTAAAAAGTAATCAGTTACATTACAGCGTTACTTTCTGATAAAAGTAACTAGTTAGAATACTTTTCCATTGCACAAAATGAAAACACCTTTGTCATTCCTTATGCATGTTGTTTTGGTTAAGACCTTTATAATTATTCTACTATCATCACTCAGTGAAGTTTAGCCTATAATCAGTTAACTATTAATACTGTACCCCTATCTCACCTACGCGGTGGCCGGAAGTACAGTTCATTATGATTTACCACAAGTTTTGCCGCTGTGATTAGGTTTCCATTTTTCCATGTACAATAACGAACTGGAAATGACTGCTGTCCGGCTCACGGATTGCATAAATTGTCTGAATAACGGATTACATTTTTTAAAAAGTAACTAAATAACTGAGTACTTAAATGGCGGACCTAATGCGTTAGATTACTTGTTACATCAAAAAAGTAATCCAAGTACTCTACTTTGTAACGCGTTACACCCAACACTGGTTATGTGGCAATAAAATGAAGTCAGGTGATGATTTTCCTGGTGGCACAGGCATATTCCAGAACTCAAATTTTGGAAAGTCCTTCTGGGAGCAGGAGAAATCATTTTCATGCATAAACTGCCCACCACAATGGGCACCATAATTAAAGCTAAAGACAGTCAAATAAAATATTTTTGGGAGCCCAGCAGTGGAGTGACATTTTATTTTTGTATTATCCCCAAAACAAGAAAAAACACAAACCCATTTTTTCATCAAACCTTTCCTCTATCTATAAACTTGAAGGAGCTGTAATGTTTATCACAAGAAGAGACCCAGGGACCTCAGGTAAGATTTTTAAAATGTTTATTGTAAAATTATGTATAAAGATGGTGCAGGAATATTTAAGCAAGTAGGGAATGGGTAGCTGAAATTTTCTTGCAGGCTGATGTTGCTGGATTGGAGGTTTGAGGCTGAAGGCCCAGGTGAGGTGAGGTTGGAAAAATTGATGAGGTTGTGGGAAGGCTGTAGCACTTTACAGTGATCTGGTGCTGCGGCTAAATACAGGCAGGGCAAGATGGTAGGATAACAGATAGATGGCTTCTAGGAGCTTAAGCAGACAGACAGAAACAAACTCTAAATCCACAGGGTAAACAGTGGTCAGAAATCAAGTAAACAACTATATCAACAAACAGTTAACGAAAAGTTAGGTATCCATTAGATATAAGGCAGAGGCAGAGTTCAAACCTGACTGGGCAGGAATTTTACTGAGACGAACAGGCAGACATACAGTATTTGAAGAGTTACCAACAAGGAGCATGGTCCAAACCAACCAGAGTCAGATTCACAGGCAGATTCAGAAACAAAATCAAGGCTGGAGAGTTTGAAAATGATGTGAAGAGTCAATCTGGCAGGGTGAACTGTGACTGTGGAATTTATAGAGCAGAAAGGCAGGTTAAATGGAAACGTGTTTAGAATGGCAACAGAAAAAAAATGATGGGGTGAACTGCAACTCTAGGGTGAGTAAACCATCAACCAGGACTGGATTTTGACAGAAATGAACTGCAACTGCAACTGGTAATTTAGCTATCTATAGGGTTATTATTGGTACAAATGGTAATGCAGAAATATCTTAATTGTCTCTATGGTTGATGTGATGCATGGTTTAGATGTTTACTGCATCACATCATAACCAAGACATACTTAAATTTGACATACCAGACATACACTGGGCTATAAGGGTCTGTCAGGTCTTAATGCAAATCAGCCCAGAAAATCATAACACAAACATATGTCAAGAAAGATCTATGTCACTTAACTTTAACATGGACAAAATGTACACAAATGGCTTTAATTCCACAGCTGATGCCTATTAGAACAAGGATTTGGAAATTATGCAGATTTATGTCAGATGGCATGAAGGACTTTTCAGGTGTCATGCGGAATGATATATGATCAGATATTAAGAAATATTTTATGCTCGTAAAACCTTTACCACATGTACCTTTCAAAAACAGAGCTGTGTACACGTATGATTTCTATCATGGTCAGTATCCATTGGTTTTCCTAGAGGAATGTTCACTCCACCTTTCCTTCTCATTCCCCCTTCATTTTAAAATAATTTTCTTTTCATCACTCTTGCTTTTTCTGTTTCTCCCTAACCTTTTCATTATCCACCCACCTTCAATGTTTGTGTGTGTGTGTGTGTGTGTGTGTGTGTGTGTTACTTTGTTGAGGATTATAGCTTTATGACGTACAGGGGAGCCCTGCTGTGAGAATCTGAGTGTGTCTACTCTCTATTAAACTCCTCTGTCAGGTTTTTCTGTCTGCTAACAGACCTCTTAAGAGCACATGTCAGCTAAAAAGAAAGACGTGTAAGTGAATCCTAATGACTCAATTTACTGTGAGGATGTTATATTTAAAATATTTGATTTTATTGTATTTAGTTATTTTTTTTTTCTAGGGCTCAATATATTTTGTTCTTTTATTCTCTTTTAGTTTCTAATGTTCACAAAACTGTTTATAATTTCAATTCTACTTGACATTTTGATATAATTTATTACATACTGCCAAAGTTTCATTCCATTCTGTCCAGCTAGTTTTGCGTGATGCTGTGACAAAATTGGGTGGACAGACAGTCATACAGACAGAATTTTTCTTTACCAAGACTGGTTTCGGGTCCTCTAATGTAAAAAAACTTAAAGATATCATTGAAAGAGCAAATTCTGACTGATCTACTGACAAAATTTATTTTTTATATTTATATGGATAAGTCATATTGATTTTAATGACTGTAAGAACTAGCCGTTGGCTAACATGGTTACTCTTACAGGTTCTGTGGGAATTTTTAACTTTTAATAAAAGGTCATGATATATACCGACAAAGCTAGTCAACTAGGTCACACTAAGTAACCTTTGTAATGATTCTCAGGGTTTATTTCTTAGCACATCTTTGTTACCAAGATAAGATTACCACCTAGATAACATGAGGTGACCTGACAGAATTTTTTAATGTAGTTGCAATTCATAACAAAATAATTCTAATCTTCTCTCTAATGCTAGTTAACTAGCTAACAGGATGGTTTGCTTCTTACCTAAAAGATAGGTCATATGAGGTAACATGGAGGGGATCTACATCTGCCCCACGTAGACTCTCTACTGGTGTCCCGCAGGGCTCAGTACTTGGTCCTCTTCTGTTCTCCCTCTATACCCGGTCTCTTGGTAAGGTCATATCATCGCATGGATTCTCATACCACTGTTATGCAGACGACACCCAACTTGTTCTCTCCTTTCCTCCCTCTGACACTCAGGTTTCCACCCGGATCTCAGCATGTCTGGCAGACATCTCATTTTGGATGGCTGCTCATCAGCTGAAGCTCAATCTCAGTAAAACCGAACTGTTGTTTATCCCTTGTGACTCATCTCCAGGTCAAGACCTTGTGATATCCATGGACAACAACCAAATCACTCCTTCACCCACCGCTCGCAATCTTGGGGTAACCGTGGACAATCATTTGTCATTTTCCCCACACATTGCTAACCTTACTCGCTCTTGTCGATTTCTTCTTTACAATATCAGAAGAATTCGCCTATTTCTTTCTTCAAAGGCTACTCAGGTGCTTGTTCAGTCCCTTGTTATTTCAAGACTGGACTACTGCAACTCACTCCTGGCAGGCCTGCCTCTGTCCACGATTCGTCCTCTGCAACTGATCCAGAATGCAGCAGCACGTCTTGTTTTTAACCTCCCCAAGTTCTCCCACACCACCCCACTCCTCCGCTCCCTGCACTGGCTTCCTGTAGCTGCCCGCATCAAATTCAAAACACTGATGCTTGCCTACAAAGCTAAAAATGGCCCAGCACCCACTTACCTCTCTGCGCTAATTACACCACGCACTGCACCACGTTCCCTCCGATCCTCCAGCACTGCTCGCCTCATTCCACCATCTCTCAGGGATCGAGGGCGGCATTCATCCAGGCTCTTTTCTGTGCTGGCACCTAGGTGGTGTAATGAACTTCCTCTAGATGTCCGTACATCAGAGACTTTGAATATCTTTAAACGACGACTCAAGACTCATCTGTTTCTCCAGTACTTGGACTAACCCCCCCGAAAAAAAAAAAAAAAAAAAACTCTTCTTAGTTGTGTTGGACTAATGGCACTTAGTTATTAACCTAGTTAACCCAGTGTAAGTATGTATCCAATTATGTAAACATTAAAGCACTTTTTGTAAGTCGCTCTGGATAACAGCGTCTGCCAAATGCCTAAATGTTATGTAAATGTAACTAACATTTACAGTACACACAAAGCTAGACAGCTAGCTAACATGAGGTAACTCATCTGGGTCACTTCTGGGATGATTTCTAACTGGTAATAAAAATATATAATATTTTCAAATAATGGTATCCTGCTATGGGTTGTAACATGAAGGAATCTGACAGGATTTTTGAAAGGACTAAAACCAAAATAAAAGTTTTATAAATTTACTGAAAAAGCTAGTCAGCTAGCTAACACACTGTGTATTTCTGAAAATGTATAATCTTTACAGTACATCATACTAGCCAGAAAGCTAACATTAGGTAACCTATGACAGGTTTAATTCTTTAAAAGGAGGATATATATTTATAATCCTCTCTGCTAATACTAGCTGATTAGTCAGTGTGACTAATAATGTTTAACCTTTGTTTGTCATATATACATTATTGCACAGTGAAATTCTGTATTGTTCTTGTTAGTAGGCTGGGGTCAAAGTGCAGGGTCAGCCATTAGCCCCTGGAGCAGACATGAGACACTGAATGAGATTTTCTCAATCTTTTCAAATGTGTCTCAAACATGGCTCATTACCTCTAAATCTAAGAGATAGTTCATATCAGTGTTTCCCCACACATAAAGTATACAGTACTTGTAAACTGTGCATTTTTCTGATATGTTCTGATATGATCGTTTTGTAGCAAAACTAAAACTAAACTAGCAAAACTAAGCAAAATTTTTGCTCAGTCATGTGTGTATAGTTAGTTAAAATGAAACAAAATTTAGTTCTTTATATTAAAGAATATATTCTGCTTAAAAATGTCACTCTATATTGCACAAACCTGACTCGTGTACAGTATATTTATTAAAACATAATGCAAAGAATGGCTAAAAATGCTTTGGGGTTTAAGGGCTGGGGTTCTCTGACAAACAGTGCCATCTACACTAAAGAGTGTTTAGTACTTTAAACTTCATCTTACTCTTCACATACGGGTAGATGGAAGGGAGGGTCAGTAGGTTGGATCTCTAAAATGAGGTTATTTAGATATGTAGGTTGGTAACAACTAGTCAGTTATAAAATTGCTTTGTAATAGATAAATGTTTTATTACAAAATCTAGCTTGTTTATTTAAAAAAATAAAAATAAAAAACACAGATACACCCAGGTGTCCCTTTTACGAATGTGTACACCTTAATGAATTTATTATAATTAAACTGGCAAATGTCAATCTTACTTTACATTCTGTACAAATGTCATTATAAGTAAAAAACTAAAATACAATAAACAGAATATTTTTTATCGAGAAGTTAAGCAATGAGATAATGTTTGTGTTCAATGATTATCTGTATACTGTACACTTATCATTTAAAACCAAACCTATTTTTGATTATACATTTATGACTGAATGTTTAACATTTTCTCATGGCCACCCGAATTAAGCCTACAGTACAGATATAGTCTAATAAAGACATAATTTCCCACAATTTCTCCCACACATGCTCTAAGCCTGCAGATGTTTAAGTGTCCAGAGTGTTAGAGAAGTGTGCAGGCCTCGGAGTCAAGTCAGGAAAAAACATTTATCCATCATTCATCCTGGCCTATAGGTGGCGGTAGCGCACCACCTACTAGATAAAAATGTAGAAAAGGCCAAGAAGGCAAAGCGGACGGTGAAGGTGGGTTTTACTTTTTCGCCCCGAATTTTAAAATGAATTATTATTGACAAGGAGTCAAAATGTAAGTTAAAACCACATAGTCTGTGGTAAAACTGTGGTATACTTAGCTGAAATTTACACAGCTTACGTTTGTGCTTAAATTGCAAAAGGAATTCAAATGCTACCTGTGGGTGGTTTAGCATGTGGATTAGCATATCTAGGTAACTAACACTTGTGAGGTTGATTTATTGGTTTATTTATTTTTTTAATTGGTAAAAATCAGTCACCTGGGTACAGTATTGTTGCGTTCTTCACAGCTAAGAAGGAACTTGGAGAGATGAGTGAGCTTCCTTGCTGCCCAATGCAAATGGCTGGGAGTACTTTATTAAGCACAGCACTAGATAGCATGAACAGCACATTCAATTTAGCCTCAGCACGAAATCAACAGTCAATAGAACACACCCACCTAACACACACACACACAACCTGGCCGAAGCCACTAACCCAAACACCTTTCCCCAACAGAGTGAACACACAACAACCCCCTCCCGCAAAGCATGATGGTTGTCAGTCGAAAACCCCGCCCACGCCACACTGCCCCCACCCGAGCTGTGACCGTCTCCGGTCACCATGGCGAACTCAGTCTTGGAGGCGTGACGGTGTCTTTTTGCGGGGTAAGGAGGGGCGCAACCCTCTCCCTGAGGCGGACCGCCAAGTGTTTGCGCGCCAACTCGTGGACACGGAATACTTTGTCTTTTAGAGAACAAAATTAATCCAACCCAGGCTTCGTGGGTAAATCCAATTGTGGAGGTGGCCCGAACACAAGGTCCACGGGCATGTGCAACTCGCAGCCGAACATTAACGCAGCTGGCGTCAGCTGTGAGGACTCCTGCACTGCTGTGCGATATGCCCAAAGCATGAGAGGCAAATGTTCGTCCCAATCCTTCTGCCGGTCGCTGGTAAGCATGGCGAGTTGGCTGGTGAGCGTCCAATTGAAACGTTCCACGAGGCCGTCACTTTGCGGATGAAGGGGTGTGGTGCGGGTCTTTTTCACCCCGAGGCGCTCGCACACCGCTGAAAATATTCGCCAGCGCCGCACGGCCGTTCCCAGTGGCGGTAGAGTAAACCTTCCCGCAACGCTAGTCGGTTAAACTGCGAGTGGAGAGCTTTTACCTCTAGTCCCAGGTGAGCGACCGCGGTATAATCCGGTCTCCGGCCCACTTTAACCCAACCTAGTACCTGCTGCAGCGCCGGATCCTTCTCCTGCTTGGCAATTAGCTGATCACAGTCTAGCTGTGGCACAGGTGAAACAACTACAGGCGGTGGTTTAGACGACGCAGTAACTCGGCTGCACGCCGGCTTGGACGGCTGATTACCGACGGGGGCTCCGGAGGACTGCGCAGGGAGAATGTTCTGATTCAAGGGGTTCGGAGAGTGTTCGATGCCGCAACCACCCACGCGCTCTTCCACCCACTTGCAGTACCAACAACGCTCTTTGCTGCACGGCCGGCGGAATAAAGCATCGGCGTTAGCATCCAATTTTCCCGCTTGGTGCTGAACGGTAAAATTGTAGACCTGCAATCCCTTGAGCCAGCGCGCTAACTGCCCCTCGGGCTCTTTAAAACTAAGCAGCCACACCAGCGAAGCGTGATCGGTCCGCAGCAAGAATCATTGCCCGTATAAATACGGCCTAAAATGTTTAAGAGCCGCAATGACCACTAGCAGCTCGCGCTGCGTGACGCAGTAATTCCTCTCCGGTCCAGACAACGCGCAGCTGAAGTAGGCGATAGCTCGCTTTTTGCCCCTCGGAAACCTGAGACAGGACAACCCCCAGCCCTACATCGCTTGCGTCCGTGTCGAGGATGAACATACGAGATGCGTCAGGATATTCGAGAACGGGCGACGTGACCAGAGCTTCCCGTAACTGAGTGAAAGCACGCGCGTGCACCCTGTCCCATCGAAACGGCTGGTTCTTTTTCGTGAGCCCGTGCAGCGAGCTGGCGATCGTGGCAAAATCCTTCACGAACTGGCGATAGTAAGAGGCTAACTCGAGGAAGGTGCGGAGCTGCGACACGTTTATCGATTTGGGCCAATTATTTACCGCACCAATTTTGGCTGGATCGGTAGCGATCCCACTTCTGACACCAATGTTGCGTTCTTCACCGCTAAGAAGGAACTTGTAGAGAGACGAGTGAGCTTCCTTGCTGCCCAATGCAAATGGCTGGGAGTACTTTATTAAGCACAGCACTAGATAGCATGAACAGCACATTCAATTTAGCCTCATCACGAAATCAACAGTCAATAGATCACACACACCTACTGTAACACACACACACACAACCTGGCCGAAGCCACTAACCCAAACACCTTTCCCCAGAGGGTGAACACACAACAATCCCCTCCTGCAAAGCATGATGGTTGCCAGTCGAAAACCCCGCCCACGCCACAGTATTATTATTATTTCTATACAGGTAAGCTGGAATAAAGTCAGTAGCAGCATTAACCCATGCTAGTAGTTATTATGGTAGTTAATATTAATTAAAAAATAAAAAAGTTTCTCAGCATTATTTTGAATTATTATTGACTACCATAATAATTAAAATAAGTAACTAGTTTACTAGCGTGAGCTTATGCTGCTACTAATTTTATTTTAGCTTACCTGTTTAGTTTTATTGCCATTCTTTTTAAAATATTGTCTTTATAGTTTTATATGTTGTCTGTCTTGATGTCCTTTCCTTTGATTCTTTGTTTTACAAATATGACCCAATATATGTTCAGTGATAATTCAAATAATATGTTTAAATAGGATTGATTTCTGTATTGTTATATTTTTATACTAGTAACTGGTGTTAAAAATTTATCTCTACATTAATAAGTCAATGTAGTACGATGTGGGCTGCTGTGGGCCAGGAAGTCCAGGGCCACTTTTTGGTCCCAGTCCGCCCCTGGAGTGAATTGTAAATTTTCTACACTGTATGCTGTTAATTGAGAATTTTTTATATATTTAATAAAACTAATAATGTCTCATTTGTGTTTTATGCATCCCATTATGTATGACTTTAATCTCATCATGATCTTAAATGGCTCATTTGCTTCTCCTTCAAATGCAGTTCTGTTTCTCATGTACTGTACATCTCAGATTTCTCAAATGTTTCTCAAAAGTATGTCTTCGTTTCTCCAAAGTTGAGTTTAGGAGAAATAGAAAAGACAAAGTCGAGCTTGTAATGAGACAGCTCAACTCAGTCTCATGAGACAACAAAAAGCTCATTCTGAGCAACAAAATTTTGCTATGGGCTGGCGGAGCCAGTGCTTGAACCGCAGACCATACGGTCAGTAAACCATAACACACTGAGCCACCACAGTGTCTAATAATGAACAGTATTTTTAAATGGCAACTCGGCTGCTAACAGCAGATAGATAAAGATGGGTCATAAGTGTTATCTGGACCAATTGGTATAAAGAAGACTTGCTGTTTAATGTGTATGTTTTTTGTGTATTTAAAACGTCTTTTTTATGTTCTACTTGTTGGTGAAATCAAAGTTTTAAATTAGTGTAATTGAGCAACAATCATTACTATCCCCTAACACTTCTCATGTTTGTATCATGTTCATGGAAAGAAAATTAATTTATATCATAATGTATGAGGTTACATTTGTGGTTTTAAAGGTTCTTACTTTTCAGTCTACATGAGAAGTGTAGACTAATAACAGAGAGGAGAGGTTTGAGACTGTAGATAAGATATTTATCTACTTTTTTATCTAGTTTTTGCTTTTATGAACTATTTTTATGGTCTAATACAGCTGTAAGTTTCCTTTTTTTGCTGCAGTGTGTTATGTTGGTTAAAATCTCTAATATACTGTATGCCTTTTACAACATTTTTATTTAAGAAGGCTTTTTAGCTGAATAGCTAGGCAAATAAATGGATACTTCAGAGATTTATTAGGGCTGTATAAATTTGCTTGTGTTAAATTAAAACTAATAAAAAGTTTTACATTAATGATCTTAATGAAATCTCTGCTGTTGTTTATGTAAAGGCATAAAACCCAATGCAATATTTTATAAATCACATTCTTCTCATAGCCGCTTTTCATGTGAGGGCTAAATTCCAATTGACATTTCAAAGGTTACAGTTCTTATAATGAAATAATGTTAACCCAGTGGTCTCGGTGTTTACAATAGTTGCAGTGCCCTTCATGTTCGGGATCTGATCTCACCTCCACTCTGCTTGGGTTTTTTCCAGTTTCCTCCCACAGTCCATAGACCGGAGTTGTAAGCTGATTGTTTTTTCAAGTTGCCCACATATAATGATGATTATGTATTTGAGTGTGATGTGTCCCCTGCCTTGTGCACTAAGCTACCTCGTGTAGACTCCAGACCCTTGTGACCCGTCACTTGACAAAAGGATGAATGAATGTTAAACAGGAGCACAAAAACATGTCAAACATAAAAAATATACTTCCTTAACTGCTCCTGTTTCACAGGATTAGATTAACACTCCTTGGGTCACAGCCTGTCCTCGGGTCCTTCTCAGAATTTGTTTCCGTACTGTGCTGAGAATTGTAAAAAAAAAAATTTCCTTGATGTAGACATCTCTTTTCTGCTTCATGTTCGATATATTTTACTTTTAACATTCAATCTCGAGATACAGTAAAATCCCCTACAGCCAGGTTCTAATAATCGCGTACACCATAACTAATGGAACAGCCATGTAAGTGAGCCTTTGTTAAACAATTCTAGCAAAATTGTCCCAAAGTGGGAAAAGGGAATGAGTTAGAGTAAAGACTTGCCTGGAGCAAAAAGAGACCCACCATGAGAGCAACCCACTCTTTTATTCTTTTTTTTATTATCTCTTTCTGTTCCACTTACTCTTTTTTTTGGACTTCTCTCAGGATCAGCTCAGATGGGGATAGGGACTAAATTTGAATTTACCTGCTGATTGACACATAGTGCTTTATAAAAAGCACAGACTGAAAATGTTGCCATGGTGTTGTCATACTTTACAGCTGGCTAGCATTTTTTTTTTTATTGTTTCCCAATTTATTGTTTATTGCAATGTTAGCTGTTAGGATTGACTCTCATAATTTGTTCTTTAATTCTGTTTAACTTTTGACTTGAACAGCACTTATAAATTTAGGGATGTGCTGCTGTTAGAAATTTTGGAGGCTTAATGGTACCTTCATAATCAGTGACAATGTAGGTTGATGTAATTTGTCAACAAGCTTATATATTCTCTTATTAAAAAATGTTTTACTAACAATAAACAGTTAATGATCGTTTTTTTAAAATCCAATAAAACCTGCAACTGAGGGAAATCCCACTATTGTTAGGATGAGAACACATTCCCAAGCATGCGGAAGTCTACTGAGGAAGTGATGCTTTTAATCTAGTTGGTCTTTGGAAATACAGGAATTAGATCATCAAAAACAAGGTGTTACTCAACATCATCAAAGCATCTCTGGTTTCCAAATTTGCTAATAGGCAACATGACACTTCCTCTTTTGTGTGTGTGTGTGTGTGTGTGTGTATGTGTGTGTGTGTGTGTGTGTGTGTGTGTGTGTGTGTGTGTGTGTGTTGATGATGATAAGCAAGAGGTTAGAGTGACAAAGCGGTGACAGTCTTCTTCCTCTAAACGATGGTCTGCTAACTGTCACCAACACACACACACACACACACACACACCATTCCATCTTTTATCTATTACAAACAAAGTACTCAGGCTTCAAAGTGTATCAGTCAAAGCTTTCTTCCTCTTTTTCCTCTCCTCTATACACAAATCTGCAGACCAGTTTGGCGCCATTGTCCTTCTCTAACCCACTTTCCCAGTGGACTGGTCTGTCTCACACCCTCATCACACATACAGAGAGAGAGAGAGAGAGAAAAATGTTATCCTGATGAACGCTGACCTTGGCATTCACGTCTGCGCTTTGATGCTATTGTTAGTTTTGGCGTATGGTGATGGTGATGACTTTACAACGTGCTTTTAATTGCATTACAGCCTTTTATTCATCTTTTCTATATTGACATTTATTGGAAAGTGTGTTTGTAGCTGCTACAGCATAAGTCATAACGGCAAGTAACTTTTGAAACAGAACATCTACATTAAAGGTAAAAAAAAAAGTGAATAAAAAACTACATTACCTGCCAAAGAAACTGTTGCACACACACTAATATTTCATTGGACCGCAATTATCATTCGCGGTGGCGTTGTTTTAACAACCTTATGCAATATTACAATTATTTATGTACAGAGTTAGATCTTGAATTAATCAAGTAAAGTCTTCTCCAGCATATCACAAAGACACATTTACAATTTGAGTTCTGGAATTTGCCTGTGCCATCAGGGAATGAAATGAAATGAAAAAAAATAATAATAATAGGATACCCTGGTCGTTCAGTACATTCAGGTCGTTTATTTAATTGTCACATAACGTTACTGAGTCTAGACCTGAGCAACTGAATCAACCCCAGATTATAACACAGCCTCCAGAGGCTTGTACAGTGGACACTTTGCATGATGGTTGCATCACGTCATGTGTTTTCCTTCTTACCCTGACACACCCATCACTCTGGAATAGGATCAATCTGAACTCATCAGACCACATGACCTTTTTCTATTGCTCCAAAGTACAATATTTTTTACTTCCTAACAAATTGAAGTTTGCTAATAATAATCTTTTTTCCATGGCCACACAATTATATCTTTAAACATGGTTGTTAAAGTAATAAGAAGTCTTCAAGAGTTTAAATAATTGTTGCCAATTAAAACCTATTGATCACTTCAGCAATTATTCAATTATAGACGCTGAGGGATTTACTTATTAATTTTTTTTAAGCCCCTTTATTTTGACCAGGCAGTGTATAATGTGTCAATCTTTGTAGCAATAACTCAGGTCCACATCGCACCAGCTCTTCATACACGATTTTCCTGTAACTGCACAACCATCTGGTTTTATTTTTCACTTACACAACATTGCGAGTCAAACAGATCTCGATCAACCTAGAAAGAAATAGTTCATCCAAGAAACTTACAAACGGCCTCAGCCAGCCAGCACGTGTGGTGTCTGAGGTTTGTGTCTTGAGCTTTGCCGGACCTACATGGTAATGTAGCTATCAAGTAAGGAAAGCTTACAGGCTCTAGTTTATCATCATGCAAACTGCAGGCTTAAATTATCACATGCTCGCCTCAAACCACAATGGGTTGCTCAGTAATGTCTCTTATGTGGTTTCTGACTTCTATAAAAATGGACAAAAGGATGTTGCCTGGCTAAAACAATCATAGCAGACATCTTGAAACCAGAATAAACGTCTTTCTTAAGACATAGTGTAGTTCGGAATTACGGATTCGCGTTTATACAAGCATCTCTCCCTCTCTCTTTCTTTCTCTTTCAAACACGCACAAAATATCAAACTGTCTTTGTGAAGAATGTAATGCAAAGTAATGCTAGGCCTCTTTAAAACCTCTGTACCCAAAAAATATTTTCGCTCTTTTAGTGTTTAAAATGCTATTTGTTTTTAAAGGAAGCAGTTTTCTTTATTCATGCATGAAATAAAAGTGTGCCAAACATTCCCAAAATGTCTAATGTATTTCTTTAATAATTGAGACATTTGCCCCCCCCGAAGAAAAAGAATAAGAGAAAAGAAAAGAAAAAAGAGCATCTCTCTCTCTATGTCTGGCCTGCACCCTGTGCACTGCTCAAATTGACTTAATTAGCATGTGTGTGTGTGTGTGTGTGCATGTGTTTGTGTGTGTGTAAATAGTTCACACAGGCCAGATGTCGTTTGAAGTTCACACATCTCCACTTTGTGGCTGACAACAAATAGCACACTTTTATTCCATGCTGGACATTTGATATTTTCACATGTGATTCTTCTCCATTTTTTTTTTTTTTGCTGCTTTCACTATAGCCAGAGGGAAGAAGAAGACAAACTTTTCTCTTTCCATCTCTCTCTAATCCCGCTGGACATCTAACTCCACAAGGGTCAGCCTTACTGATGCTGATTTTGAAGCTGTCTACAAAGGGGCGCTACACAGAGACGGGCCAAGCAGGAAGTCATTTGGGGGAGTTTGATATGGCTAAAACTGGAGCTGAAACAACATGTGGACAGACGCAGAGATGCAAAACGGAACAAAAGCGTTTGGTGCAGACGAGCTGATTCAGAATTTAAGATAGACAGACAGAAAAGTAGATAGAGATCAAAGTTCATCACTGAATATACAATGACTGACCAGAAGGATATGAGTTCAAATCCCAGAACTGAAACAAAATTAGTATATATACCAGACCTATAAAAACCCAAAGTGGGAAAACAGCTGAAATGTCCCCTTTTAGAAAATATTCAACTGTTTTATATTGTTATGTTATTCCTCCGTCATTATTGTTATTATAATTTTTTTTTTAATATATATAATGTGCATGTTGCTGGGTGGTACCCCTGAAACACCATATCCATTATAAGCAATCTTATAATGTGAAAAAAGAATGTGAAAAAGGAAGGACAGGGATTAGAAATGTGTTATGACGTCAAAGGTCATTGGATCTGACCGACGGCCAGGACCTCTCTACGCATTAATCTGATGAGGATGAGGGTGGATTTCTGTAATCTGATGAGCTGACAGTCCTGTTTTTCCGGGTAAAGGTTTGAGCTAGGGAGTGAAGAGATGATTTAAGATAACACTTGGGGAAAGGTACCAGTGCAAAAGTTCCAAGATTTTGCAATTTTGCAATACAAGGAGATAAGAAAAGAGAGAAAGAGAGAGAGAGAGAGAGAGAGAGAGGGAGAGAGAGAGAGAACATTATAAGGCTATGACTTCCAGGTGGTGAGCCATCACGTCCCACGCAGATGGTGCTGCCGATTATCGGAATGAGAAACAGAATGCGGACGTGGAAGGTCAAAAAAAGGAGTGTACAAAAATCAGATAAATCAACACAAATCTCTTTTGAGGCATGGAGGCCACGTTCTCCAGAACAAACAAAAAATAATAATCTAGACTGAGATAACAGAACAACTTTTAGACATGAAGTTTATGCAACTCTCTCTCTCTCTCTCGCTCTCTCAAATGAGATGCTAAAATTACCTCTCTGTTGAAGAACACAGAGACCACCTTGGGTTTGGAACGTATGCAAGGCGTGGCCTCTGTGCCTGTCAGTTCCAGTAAAAGAGGTGTGGCCTCTGTCAGTGCCAGTGAAGGAAGCATGGCATCTGTGGCTGTGAGTTTTTCTGAAAAAAGTGTTGCCTCATGCCTATCAGTTGCAGTGACAGGGATGTGGGCTCAGTTCAAGTACAGAAGGTGTATGTGTTTCTCAATTCAAATAAAACTCTCACTAAAAGAGGTGTGGCCCCTGTCAGTGCCAGTGAAAGAGGTGTGGCCGCGGTCAGTGCTGGAAAACGATGTGTTATTTACAGTGAAAGAAGCCTCTGTCAGTCCCAATAAAACAGGGGTGTGGCCTCTGTCAATATTAGTGAAAGGGGTGTGGCCTCTAGCAATCTCAGTTATAGAGGCGTAGGCTTTGTGAGTCTCACCAAAAGGAGTCTGGCCTTTTTCAAATTTAATAAAAGAGAGGTATGACCTCTGTCTGTCTCAGTGAAAGGAGTGTGGCCTTTTTCACACTCAGTAAAAGAGTTGTGGTCTCTGTCATTCCCAATTAATGAGCTTACCCAATTAATGAGCTAATTGGTCTTACCAAAATAGGTGAAATAGTTGTGACCTCTTTCATCCACAGTGCAAGAGGTGCGGCCTCCGTCATTCCCAGTGAACGAAGTGTGGGATTTATCAGGTCTGATAGAAGAGGTGTGGCCTCTTTATTGCCAGTGAAAGAGGTGTGGTTTTTAAATATCTCAGTAATGGATATGAGTTCTTTGTTGAACTATATGTATCGCTCCACATCACAGGTATTGTAATGATTGCTATTTACACTAACTGATGGTCACATAATGGGTGAAAGTAACTCGGTACAGGTCGCAGTACTGAGGAGAGAGCAACTGCCTGCTAAAATCCACATTCAAAACCAGTCATGGAGGCACTTTCAACAAAAAAAAAAAAAAACACATCAGAGCATGTTTTGTCATCTTAAAGAACACTTTGTATTCTTTCCACTTAATAATTGTTTCTAAGTAATTCCGAATTCCCTCCATGTTGTTTTATTCATGTCTAAGGTAAACTACACAGTTAATTATCTTGTAACATAAGGCCGAATCCCAAATCCCTCCCTAAGATCACTACTTGGTTTAAGGGACAAGTGGATTGTACACCCTACATCGTGTAAAAGCTTTGCATTTAACACTATTTGGGATTGAATAATTGGAAAACTGTCCACCTTTTCCCTTTCAGTAAGAATTATTTTTTTTTTTTACCCCTGTTAAATACACTGTCTGTTGCCAGCTCTGCCAGTGCCGGGTTAGTTACTTCCATCAGATGTGAAGGGTTATGTGTTGGCGGAGAAAAACAACTTGTTTAATAAACAAACAAATCATAATAAATAGTAGAACTGTTATATAAATTCAATATCACACTCGAGGTGATGTCTTGCTGGACATTATCATGGCTGTGATGTTTTCAGTACTTGGGTTGTGCTCTTGTGCTTACAACTGCATCCCAAGCTGTGATGATATCCAGCACAACAGCACAGTGTGATATTGCCTAATAATAAAGAAGAAACAATGCACAATCCAACGACGAACCGTACATTAGACAGTAGAAATGAAACAGTGTGTTACGTCTGTAAATAACAATAACAATAAATTTTAAATAAAGGCATTTTTAAGGGGCAAGTGTGGAATGTTTTAGGAAAGAAAAAATGTATTTGTATAAAGTTCTATTATTAATTTAAATTAAGTTAGTTAAATTAGTTAAATTTACTTTCTTTTTTTTTCATATTTATTTCTTATTAATAGTCTTTTATTTTAAGGTCACGAGCAGTCGTCTAAGCATTTCACTGTGTATGACTGTGTATGTGACAAATAATAATTATTTTTTTATTTTTTTTTAACTAAAGATGTTAAGATTTTGACTATTTAAAAGCACAATGATGTATACAAGAAATACAATTTTTGGTTAAAATATATTGTTACAATAAGTGGACACGTAAAATAAAATATAAACCATGACTTCTTTCTCTACAGGCTCAATCTTCTGTTTCTAAGAGAGTTCCAATAGCCATGTTTTCTAAAATCACTGGCGCCATCTTGCGTCCACACTAATGTAGCGTTTTCCCGCCGAAAATGATGTTGGATATATGAGTGAGTTTGCTCGCTACCCAATGCAACGACCGAAAATACTTCATTTTATACATACAGTCATACAAAATTATGAGCGGCGCATTCACACAAACCCCATCTCCAATTCAGCCTAAGCATGAACCAGAGCACATTCCAAACACACACACACAACACACAAACAGGGCCGAAGCCCACTAACCCAAACACCCTTCCCCAACATGGTGAACACACCGACATCCCCGCAAGGCATGCTGGTCGTCAACCGCCGCCCCGCCCACGCCACAATATGAACTGCTAAATTCATTTTAAAACGCTTATGATGACCATGCAACACAATAAAAATGCCTTTCCTAAAAAACCTTTCCTACAACAATTTGTAATAAAAATAATGGAAGACTTATATATATATATATATATATAGTTTTATAAGGTAATTTTGTTTCTTGGTTCGAAAGATATGTGTAGCATCTTTTTAATCATTTGTCTTCTCATCTCTCCAGTCCTATTCTTCTCTTATCTTTTTACTTCTTGGTCTTTTCTTGATCTTTTTCTTGTCTTCTCCTCATGTCTTTCTTTCTTATTTTCCTCTCTTTTCTCTTGTCTTCCATCTCCATCTTCTTCTCTCTTCCCTCTGGTCCATATCTTATTTTTGGTTTCTTTTCGATTGTCTTCTTATTTTCTTCTCTTCTTCTTCTTTTTATTCTTTTCTTTTCCTTTCTCCTTCCCTCTCTTCCACCTTTCTCTCTTTTTTCTTGTCTTCATCTTTCTCTTCTCTCTTCCCCTTCTGTTCATCTTGTCTGTTCTCCTCTGTTCTATTCTCTTCTGTCTCACTCTTCTTTTCATCTCTCTTGTTCTTCTTGTCTCTAAAACTAGAACTCTATAGTTTGCTTTTAAGAATTAATATGCATGCCTTTTTAGTGAAATTGATAAAAGATTTCTTTTAAAAGTAAACTGACTATGGTGTTTAAGCTTGTGTAGAATTTTAGAACATTAAAGAATATTCTATACTGCAGGATAATTTACTATATTTATATTCAGAATTTATCTTGTTTGCATTTTAATTAAGGATTTTAAAGATTTTATGACCTCCCTAATATTGAGTTCGTTAGTTACCTTTGCTATCAAAACAGTGATGCACTGGGAACCTGTGGCAGCCTCGGAACATCTCGAAGGAGCTGCAGTTTTAGAGTTGCTCTGAGTTGTCCCAGTTGTCTAGCCATCGCAATTTGCCCCTTCTCACAATGGCTTCATTTCAGTATCTCATTACAATGGCAGCTGGAATTAGGTGGGATATATTAATCAGCAAGTGGTTTGATAGATTAGGCAAGCAAAAATGGGCAATCATAAGAGTGACTTTGACAAGGGACAAATCGTGATGGCTAGAGGACTGAATCAGAGCAATTCCCAAACTGCAGCTCTTGTGGGATGTTCCTGGTCTGCACAGGTCGGGACCTACCAAAAATGATCTGAGGAACCAAAACCAGTACATTTACATTTACATTACAGCATTTGTTGACAGGGTCATGGGTGGCCAAGCATACTGATGCACATGGAAGTGAAGTCTGATCTGATAGGTGTAAGAACACACAGTGCATCACTGTTATGATGGCAAAAAGGGGACCAATTTAATATTAGGCAGGTGGTCATAATGTTATGGCTGATTGGTCTAGTGGCCTCAAGATACTCCAGTTAACTCCCACAGTCCAAAGACCTGCAGTAGTCTAAGATCGGGCATTGAGCTGGCAACTTGACCCCGTAAATAACTGGACGGACTGGAAATACCAATACAGTATAATAATTTCGCAGTATAGAGGCGAAAACTGTGGTTTTATGGTTATTTTATTTAAATGATCCTGTTTGTTCTTTTATGAAGCATGTTGAGATTCAGGCAGGAAAAAATACAAATGCTGTACATACATCAATCATTAAAATACAATAAAAAGGCAAGCAAATTCCTGAAAGAAATAGTGAGAACATTGATGTAATTAATTAAACGCACTGTTACAGTGGAAAGAACTATTAGTAACAACGTGCTCAGTGAAGTGGTTATTTTCCCAGAAGCGTGCATGCTTTATTCTTCTTAGATGTAAAAGTTTTCCAACAAATTCAATTTCAAGCTTCATAATAAAGAAACTGATTTTGCCCAGTTACTTTTAATCATGTAAATGGTTTTAACCAGACTTTAAATCAAAAACATAAAAAAAAAAAACAATATGATGATTAACACATTAAGTAATTTAAAAGCAAAACCTTTATTTTATTAAAAGCGTTATCTTTTAGGTATTTTAACTTTGGAAAAAAAAAAAAATTTCTTTGAGCAGTCCAGTTTCATTTGTCTGGCTCCCCAGGATCCCTAGCATTGCTTGATCTCAGATGGAAGTGAGTCAGCCTTCATCTTGTATGTGGCGGCATCAGGTTCTGTAAGAAAATAAACCCACCCATGTTATTAATACTGTATTAAGTGTGCTGCACAATGGACAAACACATACACACATACACGCACATACAGTACCCACACACCCACACAATGTTGCATGTGCAGTGTTTACTTAGTTCGTTTGCTTTCAATAAATACTATAAGAATAATAAGAACACTGTAGTACCAGCACAAAAGTATGCGGACACCCATATGTGTTTCTTCTCCAAAATGTTCCAACATAGTTGAAAGCACACAGTTGTCTGAAATGACTTAGTGCGCTGTAGCGATGCACTTTCTCTTCACTGGAACTCCATGAACAGCAAGCTCCATAAATTTGAGTGTCCTGTACAGATCTTTGACCTTAAACCCAACCTGATGTATGATGAACTGGAACATGGAGAGCACATGAAGTAAAACCATACGAATGTCATGGTTAGGTGTCCACATACTTTTGCCTATACTGTGTATATTTATTCCAGTAATTATGGTTTAGAAGTTAAGGATTTACAAACAGAAGCAGGTGAGGATAAATTCCCGCTGCACATGAGGATAATATAATAAGGTCACCAAAGTTCAAAATACAAAGGTCCATTTCGTGACCAAAAATAATCATGGATGCTCTTGAACATTTGAGTGTGTTCATTTTAAAGATCTTCCAGCGTTCTTTTAAATATGATAATTTTCTTTTTAAGCCTGGTCTGCTCAGCTCCAGACTTGGTTCAGACGTGGCTTTAAATAAAACAGCTTGTCAAAATGTAAAGTGCATTCAGCTCCTTCAGAACAGAACAATTTTTTACGCACCCTCGTAACAGCTGGGGGTCGTCATGTGTCCGTCGTTACACTGCATGCTCACAGGATATCCGCAGTTTGCTTGTTTGTTCAAACAGTACACTGCGACCTCCTCCAGGTGTAACACCTGGTTCGGTGTGAAGTTCTCGATCCATTTCTTACTGCCTTTGTACAAAATACGTCCCCTTTGAATATCGACCGTGCAAGGAGCTGACAAAAAAAAAATAAAATTAATTAATAAATATGACTTTACACACTACAAAACAATAACAAAATACAACTTCTTTATAACCCTCAAAAATTCAATCGCAGGGCACGCACACACACATCGGCAATTACCCTAATCTGCATGTCTTTGGACTGCGGGAGGAAACTGGAGAACCCAGAGGAAACCTACCAAGCACAGGGAGAACATACAAACTCTATGCACACAGAGACGGGAATCGAGTCTGGGCAGGAATCGAACGAGGAAATATAAAAAGAATCTATGCAAAATGTAAAGTAAAAACAAATTAACTTGCACTTTAAAAAGTACCGTGGCTGAAATAGGATAAGAGAGGAGGAGGGAGTGGGCTACTGTGTAGGACGACTTTTACGCTCACTCGCATGCACAAACATACACACACACTAATGTAAACGCAGCTCTGTCGGGAAACTTCTTTATCAAGTAACTTCTGTAATGACGCTTGCTTGTGCCTGCTTTTGAGGATTTAGCAAAAATGTGATATCGCATTGTCGTTAAACAGATTAATCTCCTGCACTGCTACAGACTTCTGAACTTCTTTATCTTCACGAGGGCCGTTGTTGCAGTACAGTTACTAAAGAACACAAAATTTTAAAAATGTTTTACATGTTTAACGCACACACACATAGTCACAATGTTATAATAAACAGTACACACACACGGATGTTGACTATCCGAGTGACGCATGTGCACTGAGACTGAGCATGGAAGATGATTACACATAATCCCACAAAGCGCGCGAGAAAAGAACTATTGGCTTAGTTGTGATGCTTGGCAGACAAAGTGTATGTCAAAATTTTTTACAAATTTTTGATCGTTTATGCAAAACGCTTGCAGACCAAGTTATTTGCAATCCAAGGTTCCACTATTTATTTTTGGTCACATAAACAACAATAAAAACACAATCAGTTTATTTCAGTTTTCTTTGCCTATATGACCCAATTTTTTGCTCAGTAATGTTTGGGTAGTTGGTTAAACTTATATACAATTCAGTTCAACATACAGTATTGCCTATTTGGGGCTGAAAAAAGGATATGTCACTCCATACTGTACAATCCTGATACCTACATGTGTTTATTAAATAACAGGAAAACAAATATTGGCTAAATGTTACTTAGTGACACAGAATGTTCAGACAGACCCCAAAGTCTCGCTTTGCCACTGCCAATAACATCAGCACCTTTCATTATCTTTACTCAAGGCCTAGGGACAATTAAACTCTGTTTAATTTGTTTTCTTTTTAAAAATAAACTACATACTGTAGTATACAGCAAAGTATGGATCATTCATATAATTCATATATTTGAGTACAGAATTGGTGCAAAAATGTGTTTCTCATAAATGCCTTTTTATTTCCAGTGCAAGGGATTAGGTTGAAATTCTTGTGTGTGGTATTTGCATAAACAGGAAATCAGATAGGGTCCGAGAGTTCAACCGCTCTCACAATAACCTGATCTGATAGCCTTAATTATAATGAAACTCACACCATAGAACATGTGGTGCGCAGCTAGATAGTGCCTTCTCTAAACTTCTCTAAAAAAAAAAAAAAAAATCAGGAATGAAATAAAAAACATGGTTGACATGTTGATTTTAGACAGGAAAAAAATGAGGGAAATCTGTGTTTACATATGTCTCTGGAAGCAAACACAGTCCTGATGTGACTATGCAATAAAGAAAGGATCAAAGGTTTGTTAAGTGTATGTGTTTTTTTTTTTTTTTTTGGCTTTCTTTTTTTGCATTTCATAAGATTTCCAGCACATGAGTACAGGATTCACTTGGTATGCAATGTGGTTTAAGTGATTTAAATAAGGTTGCTTCTCTAAAAATGAATGTATGTGTGTGTGTGTGTGTGTAGTAGTAGTAGTAGTAGTAGTAGTAGTAGAGATTAGAGGTGCAGCACAATACCATTTTATAAACCAAACGTAAGTGTGGCCTGTGATGGGAGATGAAAACAGGGTTGGGAAAAAAAAGGCTCTGTCGAACATTTTTGAAAAATTTCCCTCTTCCATGTAACCTATTTAAAAAAAACTGAGATACAATAAGGTGCTCCTGTGAATCAAAGAGGAGGACTTTAAAGGTCCCATAATTTACTGAGGTAAAACAGGTCTCAGAGCTTCCACAAAGTGTGTACGATATCTTAATACTTCGGTAGAAATACTCCTAAGCAGCAATATTCGTTTCAAGGTCCCAGCAAAGAACAGCAGAGCTGAGCAGGTGTCAGCCATCTTCTTACATAAAGTCACATCAGGGGCAGTCTCTATCATAGCACTTTTTTAAGCCCAAATCAATGCAAAAAATAGAAAAGGGACTTTTTGTTTTTACCCTGGAGGCCTATCTAAATGTCTAAAAATGACTTCAATGTAATTTTGCATAATAGCTGCTCTTTACGGGATATTTCATTACAACGACCATATGATTTACTTAGAGTTTTTTTCTTTAAGTAATGCTGGAGATTGCTCTTTTAAGGCCAACAAAAATGTACACATATAAACATTTAAGTTTTACAATTACATAATGAAATAATTTATTGCCAACACAATGGCTGTGCGAGCGTAATGGTAATTATTCTTTCACAGGTTTGTCTGGACAGTTTTTTTTTTCTTTAATAAATGTCCTGCCTGATGATAAATTAATCATCATTAATAAATGCCATTTTTTATTTACTCATGTTATGTTTGTGTAATAGTACAATTAGTTTGATGATCTGAATCATTTAAGTGTAACAAATATGCAAAAATAAATAAATCAGAAATGGGGGCAAATACTTTTTTTTACATGGCACAGTACAGATAATGACACTGCATTATACACCTCATTTGGAGGACAAGTGTGTGTGTGTGTGTGTGTGTGTGTGTGTGTGTGTGTGTGTGTGTGTGCATGTACCTCTGCATACAGGAAGTGTGGCCCATTTGCCAGTTTCTTTACAATCAACCTGCGCTGGTCCTTCAAGGTGGTAGGTGGGGTGACAGCCGTATTTGACTTTTTCCCCGTACCCGTACTCTCGCAACTCAGTAAATGACAGAAATCCGTTTTCTATTACTCTGGGCACAGGACACATTACCACTGCACAAAGGAAAATAACAGGATAGTGGTGTCTCAGTGGTTAAACAAATGGTTTGGTGGAAAATAACCTGAAATCTAATCTTCCCCTTAATAACCCCTTAATAAATGTCGTCAATCATCCAAGATAAGTTTAGTGTCTGGAGAAACAGTGCGATTTGGACTACAGCCAACACGAATATCAGAACTGCTATTTAACAAAAACATTATCTGACCAATCAGATTTGAGAAGTTAAAAGCACTGTGGTATAATATCTAATGAAAAGACTTTTATTTAGTATAAAGGATGTGGCTTGAAATAACGTATTTCATACTCACACTTGCACTCTGGTGCTTTTGACCAACTACCATCGGCAGTGCATGTGCCTCTGCGATTCCCAAAGAGAACCATGGGAGGCAAACACTCATACGTCCCTCCAAAACCGAACTGTACTATATCCCCAGTGATTGGTCTGTCATAGACGATTTTGGTGTAAGGTGGAAGAGGTGGAGGACCACAAGTTACAGCTGGGGAGTGGAAAAATAAATAAATAAATAAATAATAAATAAATAACGCTGATTAGTCTGTGATGCAAGACATCAGGTTTCAGTTAGGCTTAGGCGGTTTGGTCATGATTAATGTGTTGGCGTACGTTTGCACTGTGGGGTAGGCTCACTCCACTGGCCCGTGTGTAAGCATTCGCTGGAATTGGCTCCAACCAGGACATATCTAAACACACACAAATAAACACCGGAATGATGTTATATACACAACGACAAGACCGTTCTATTTGAGTGAGCTATCTGAGTCCACATGGCTGTTTAAAATACGGAAGTGTTTCCATGTGAAGTATTCTAGTGGATATTTATAATATAACAGAATTATAAGAAGCCCTGAACCACAAGTCATTCATCATTTTGACTTAACGTTGTGTAATTTTGATTTATTAACCTGCAAGATATTATGTTGTTAGTTTGCCTTGATATTTCAATTAGATTTAATGTACCATTATTTTAACACTTAACCAGACAGGAATGCTCATAACAGTCAGTTCAAGCATTGGGTGTCATCATACCCACTATTTGTGTCAAATGCATTTCACTAAAGACTGCATATTGGCTTACTAAGACTCTTAGGTGCAGTAAATATTTGAATGGTGCAAACATAAACGTGAAGAAAGCTGTATGTTGATGAATGACAACCTTTGTTTAAATTGTAATTGGTTGTAAGTTATTGCCACATTCCCCCATAGACCCCATAGAGTCCCGACCTCGCTCCAAGCCATTTCCACATGTTTGGGCTTTTAAAGCAGTTCCTGGGAGGCCAGCGTGCCAAACTTGAAGCAGGCAGTTTGATCATAATCTGAATCACATCACTGGCATACTGAGAAAACCTTCTACCGTAATGGTATCCAAGCAGTAGTCAAACACTGGAATCAGTGCATTAGTGTAGCAGGGGATTTGTTGTTGTAGAGGAGAATTTCAGTACAGTGAGGGAAATAATTATTTGATCTCCTGCAGATTTTGTTTGCCCGCTTACAAAAGAAATTAAGGGTCTCTAATTTTCATTTAGAAAGAATATCCATAAAAGTCTAGAAAAAACACATTATACTGTATAAATGTTATAAATTAGGCTGCATCTCAGTGAGTAAAAAAAGTATTTAATCCCCCGCCAACCAACAATAATTCTGGCTCCCTCAGACTGGTAATGTGCTCATGTGGTACACAGATTTATTTAAGGAGGTTATCATAACTCCTTATTACAAGTATAAAAGACACCTGTCCACAACATTTCCATCTTCCATTCAAACCTCACTGCCATGGGCAAGAACAAAGAGCTGTCAAAGGATGTCAGATAACTGAAGAGATGGTTCATCGATGGGTCTTCCAGTATGGCAATAATTAAAAACATACCACCAAGGCAACAAATGATTGGCACATGAAAAAGCACATTATGGTCATAGAGTGGTCTCCAGACTATAATCCTATAGATTAAATTTAAGAGGGAGCTGAAATGTCTAGTTGCCAAGTGACAGGCAAAAAACCTTAAGGATTTAGAGAAGATCTTAAGGAAGAGTGGACCAGAATCAGAAACATCTGATTCAAGGTTTTTTTCTTATTTCGCTCAGGGATAAAATACCTTATTTTAGTCCTAATTTTACTATTATGCAAATTCATTTATTAACTTCGTATCATGTGCTTTTTCTGGATTGATTGATATTCTGTCTCTATTTTGTACAATAAAGTTACAATAAAAATGATAATTTAATTTCTTAATTTTTTTGGAATTGGGCAAAATCTGGAGAACATATAGCCTTGTTTTTTTTCTCCACTGTAAATAAAGAATACAGTCCATCAGCAATGGCTTGTCTTAAAATTATTTGTTTTTGATTAAGTACAAATGAAAACATATTCATTAGTGTTCACTATTGTTCTTTTTTGTCTCTGTTCCATTCTTTTTTCTTTTTTTTTTTTTGGCACCACTTTTACTCATAATGCTTTTGACACAGCTCCAGAGGTGTTTGTTCAGATTCCATGTAGTGCTGTTATAAAAAATGTTTGCAATCCCACAGTATTTATTAGTTAATTTTGTTATATATATTTTTTTTCATTCTTTTGGTTTCCTATTTTTAAAGTAATATAATATATAATAATAAAATCATTCTTTGTGTGTTCTTCTGGAAATGTTCAATCTCTAGTATGAAGTAATGACTTCAAATCATATACAATCTTCTTGACTGT